>NW_019173443.1:0-6376 GCF_001773325.1 Penicillium arizonense | reverse complement strand
TGGCATGCAACTATCTCTAGAGATTCGATCGAAACTTACTAGTGTGCCACAGCAAGGAACTTGCGTTCCAAGACCCCAGGTGCCGAGTACATGGCAGACATGACAGGGCCAGCGGGGGTTTTCAGTTGCGCAAGCTTGGTGAGTGTCCCATCCTGATGAGTTTTCAGGGTGGTGATAGTGCCATTGGGAGCATTGATTGCTTCGTCGAGGCAGTACAAGACACCATTGGGACTATCCAACATCAACCAAGAGGGGCTGCCACCGCACTCAGTGGTCTGGGAGAGTGTAGATAGCTCATTGGACTTGGAAAGGTCCAATGAGGTGACAAGACCAGCATACGATGCCGCATAAAGCCTTGTAGCAAGGGCAGCATGCCCCAATAGGGAGGCTGCAAAAAATAGAGAAATCGTCTTCATTGGATCTGTTTCTTCTGCTCTTCTGCTCTGGGATGGCAAGGCTTGAGAATGAAGAGATGGAGGAGGTTGACAGTTTTTCTATCCCTAACAATATGGGAATCAACGAATTCGCCACCGTTCCACTCACTCATCTTAGACGTATAATTCCCCCTTGTAATCGTGCCAAGCCCATCAACACCAGGTAGTAGGTGTTGGTGGGCTTGGCACGATTATTCCTATTGTTTGAGGCAATGTAAACTTGATAGGGTATGTCTCTTATCGCGCACATGGCGCACAAGGTTCCCGGAAGCGAGTTTCCACTCTTGGCGCCAATGCAGTTTTGAGTTTCTGACGACATTCGTGCTTCTCGGCATGCCGAAATGAACTCAATCAAATACGATGCCGATTAGTAACAAACAGAGACCCAGATCGAGGCCTAGCCCGGAGAATACCTTCGAATTACGAAGCATTCATGGGCGAGACTTTCATCTTCGGTCTATTTTCGGACATTCCTTATCAATTATGCTTCATGAATTATATTACATGACTTCCAAGGTTAGAAGTTGCCTTCGCTGTTTTAGTTAACAAGGTTCTCAGAAGGAAATTGCAGTTCTATGGCGTTTCAAAAGTCTACTCTTGATATACTGAAATCAATAATTATACAGTCCATATACTATCACGCCTAGTTCCAGTTCAGACCTCCGATTCGAGATTTACATACAACACGACTAATGTAGTTCAATCCCTGGAACTCCGTACCTGGGCATAGTATGAATTGGCATGGTAATCTACTGCTGACCTTAGAAGGTCAGGAAGACCCACTTCCTCGTATCCATCTTAACGATATCCACAGAAAGAGAGCAGAAGGATTCGATTTCTCACTGGGCTGTTGAAGGCCCCGCCACTCAGAGAAGGTAATGTCTGCTATTAGCACAGGTACACCCACGAGGTCGGTTATTTGTTATTTCTCCCAGATAGGACACCGGTGCATGAAAGTTAGGATGAATATAGTTTGACCGGTCCAAGGCACCATGCTGCCAAGATGTGCAGAACATGCAGATCAGCCGGTAGATTATTTCATTCTTTGGAACTGAAGATTGATAGCTCACTCCTATTGCAGCATCCCACGTGTTTTATGCGGGCTCGTGGAGCCCTCTATGGGTTTTATTCAACCATTCAAAGTTCGGTATTGGTATAGTTCCGAAACAGAAGACGCGATTCTTTCGAACATATATATTTGATGCTTCCGATCGTCGTTTTATGAACACCAACTCATTCCTTTCCTTTCATTCCTATGTACATTGACCCCCGGGGCCATTGTTCCTCATCATGAAGTCTACTATTATCACTTCCATTCTTTTGTCTATGGCTGCCGTCCAGGCTTATACCCCGGCCGAGCAGCTCGACGTCCAGTCTCACCTATTTTCCGACCCCAAAAAGGTTGAGGGAAAGACTTACGACTATGTGATTGCTGGTGGTGGTTTGACTGGTCTGACCGTGGCTGCCAAGCTGACCGAGAACCCGAAGATCAAAGTCCTCGTGATTGAGAAGGGATTCTACGAATCCAACGATGGACCGATCATCCAGGACCCCAACGCCTATGGTGAGATCTTTGGAACTACTGTGGATCAGAATTATCTCACAGTTCCCCTCATCAACAACCGAACTGGAGAAATCAAGTCTGGTCTCGGTCTTGGTGGCTCAACCTTGATCAACGGTGATTCCTGGACCCGTCCTGACAAGGTCCAGATTGACTCATGGGAAAAGGTCTTCGGTATGGAAGGCTGGAACTGGGACAACGTGTTCGAGTACATGAAGAAGGCTGAGCGCTCGCGCCCCCCCACTGCCGCCCAGATCGAGGCTGGTCACTTCTACGAGCCTGCCTGCCATGGAACAAACGGTACCGTCCATGCCGGCCCTCGCGACAACGGCAAGCCTTGGTCCCCACTGATGCGAGCCCTCATGAACACCGTCTCCGCTTTCGGTGTCCCCATCCAGAAGGATTTCCACTGCGGTCACCCCCGTGGTGTCTCCATGATCCCGAACAACCTCCACGAGAACCAGATCCGGGCTGATGCCGCTCGCGAATGGCTTCTTCCCAACTACGAGCGCCCTAACCTGCAGATCCTGACTGGCCAGAAGGTTGGAAAGGTTCTGTTCAACCAGACCGCCTCTGGCCCTAAGGCTGTTGGTGTGAACTTCGGTACCAACAAGGCTGTTAACTTCAATGTCTACGCCAAGCAGGAAGTTCTGTTGGCCGCCGGATCTGCCATTTCTCCTTTGATCCTCGAGTACTCCGGTATTGGTACCAAGTCTGTCCTTGACAAGGCCGGCGTTAAGCAGATCCTCGAACTCCCTGTTGGTCTCAACATGCAAGACCAAACCACTACCACTGTTCGCTCCCGCGCCAACAACGCACCTGGACAAGGTCAGGCCGCTTACTTCGCCAACTTCACAGAGGTTCTCGGTGACCACGCCGCCCAGGGTATTGAGCTGCTGAACACCAAGCTTGACCAGTGGGCTGAGGAGACCGTTGCCCGCGGTGGTTTCCACAACGTGACTGCCCTCAAGATCCAGTACGAGAACTACCGTAACTGGCTCCTTGATGAGGATGTTGCTTTCGCCGAGCTCTTCTTCGACACTGAGGGCAAGATCAACTTCGATATCTGGAACCTTATCCCCTTCACTCGTGGTTCCGTCCACATTCTCAGCAGTGACCCTTACCTCTGGCAATACGCCAATGACCCCAAGTTCTTCATGAACGAGCTGGATCTTCTCGGGCAGGCAGCTGCCACCAAGCTGGGTCGTGAGCTCTCCAGCGCCGGTGAGATGAAGAAGTACTACGCTGGCGAGACCATCCCCGGCGACAACCTGTCCCAGGATGCCACTGTTGAGGAGTGGGAGGACTACGTCCTGATGAACTTCCGTCCTAACTGGCACGCTGTCTCTACCTGCTCCATGATGGCCCGCGAGCTTGGTGGTGTCGTCGACGCTACTGCCAAGGTCTACGGTACCCAGGGTCTCCGTGTCATTGACGGCTCCATCCCTCCTACTCAGGTCTCCTCGCACGTCATGACCATTTTCTACGGTATGGCCTTGCGGATCGCCGAGGCTGTTCTTGAGGACTACGCCAAGAAGCCTTAGTTAGACTATTTCGCATGGACGATCATTTTGGCAAGAGAGAGATTTGGTCGATCACCCCAATAGTTGGAAATTGCTTTCCCCCTTCTGGATTTGCGAGAGGACTCCGCACCCAATAATGTCCTGACTTTATTGGAGGTCATCTGTTCCTTGCCCCCGTTCCTTGTTATTTCCTTTTGTTATTTACTTTCACGTGTATACATGTTTGTACTAGGCTTATAGATTTAAGATTGTTAGAAAATATTAAAAAAATAAATTCCAGGGGCAAAACAAAACTTCTAAATAGGATGGGGCGAAAAGCTACCCGCCATAAATAGATAGTGTCATTTCAATAATTTAAATGGCTGCCAGGGCTTAGGGTTTACTGGGTGCATGAAACATATTGATTGGGTGAAGACCAATAATATAAGGAGAGGTAAAGATTATGATTTATTATGCATCGAAATGAGTTTTGTTGTCCCAGTGGACTGGGTAGAATATAGACTAACCCGTGCATTGGTACCTACAGTGGCTGATCAGCAGTTCATTTACTCTATTCGCAGCACGTGAAAAAACCTTGAAACGCAAATTAGATCGAGGAACCACTGATATTATTGTCAAACAAACGTCCCCAGCGAGCAGCAAACATGTGATTATTGAACTCTAGGGAGCCGCTACGCCATACGAAGTCAAACCGTTTAGAAACATTAGGTTAATGGAGATTGCAAGGCAATTCAAATTATTTTAAAATTGCAAACGATTAAAATTAACAAAAAAGCCAGTAAAACTAGGATCGAATGCATGATGACAAACATATCTCAAACTGTTCCGAAGGTGTATGTGGCCAGGTTCACGGCAGGGGCGGTCTCAGGAGAGTAGATGACATTGGATTCCTGGCCCCATTGTGGGTTGTTGACAGAATCAATCCAGCCCTCGGGTTCAATCGCCAGACAACCATATTTCTCAACAAATCCAGCAGCTCCCTCAATTTTGGAGTTTCGCTTAACCTGAGAACGCTTCACAGGAATGGTTCCATCCATGTTCAGACAGGTGAAGAACTGCACAGCAGGTTGGTTGGTTGCAACATCCATGCTAATTCCTGTGGAGCTGGAGTTCAATCGGAGAGCGGTAACAAGTGCGTCTTGGGCAGAGGTCGAGTCACGGTCAATGATAAAGCAGTTGTCGTATCCCACGTCACTGCCAACAAGACCTTGGGTGTATTGAATGTCGCGACCGATAATTTTGCCGGCAGTAAAGTCCATTGTCTGGTGATCGGTCTCATCCACAGTCGAGATGTCTCCGTTAGGGACTTGAATGCTGTCCGTGGCGATGAATCGCTCAGACAGGGGCATCTGCAGCCATGTGTTATTGAGGACAGTCGGCTGCTGGAAACCATTCAGGTTCCAGTAGATGTGGTTGGAGAGCATGATTGGAGTGGAGTGATTGAGAGCCTGGGAGACCATCTTGGTCGTCAACCGGGGACGTCCTTGCGGGTTCTCAGCTGTGGCCTTGGTGTCGACGCTGTATGTAGCCCGTATTTTGACGTCGCCTGGGAAGCCTTGGAATGCAGCGTCGTAGAGCTCAAACGTCGCAGAGGAACGTGTGGATGCAACCACTGTCCAGTTTCGCTGATCATAGCCAATGTCTCCGCCGTGCAGCGTGTACAGGCCGTCATGGTTCTTGGGAATGTGATATGCGGTTCCGTCTAACGCGAAAGTGCCATTCTTGATACGGTTGGCAATGCGGCCAATGACGGCTCCGAAATAGGTATGGTTGGTTTCGGTGTCTTCCAGATACTGACGGGGATTGTCATAGCCGACCACAACGTCCTGCTCATTGCCATTCTTGTCTGGAACTAGCAGAGAGATCAAGCGCGCTCCGTATGGAATGAACTTGGCCGTGATATTGTCGGCGGAGATTGTGAAGACCTTGAAGGGATCCACAGAGCGGGCAGGGGAATTCCCGTGACCGAGGGCGACCGGGACAAAAAGACATGCTGCAATGTAGTGCTTCAGATACATTTTGTAATTTGAAAAAAGAATGTTCAGCAGGAGTGGCACGCGTAAATGAAAATAAAAACGAATGAGAGATTTATGAACTGAAGGCAAAGGGAGTCCTTTTTAAATCAAGTTGATCGACATGACCCAACTTGTTGCAGTGTTGCACCGCTAGCGCCATTCCGGACCAAGACGGATGAGAACATCAGTGACACGGGGCCCGCTCCCGAGCTCTGTCTCGGGCGGGAAGTTGTCGGCATGCCGAGCTTATTCTAGGCAAACCCATGGTACGGGTCTTGGCGAAGATAAGGTTAGCCACTAAGTTTTGTTTCAGTTAAAATCTGAATTAATAATTTCCAGGTCTAGACGCTGACTGCATCAATCCTGTAGATATATATTCTGACATGGATGCATAGAGCTGAGTCAGATCAAAGCACTAGCCTTATTAGGCCGCATCCTTCCTTAAACACGCCATACGTAAAAGAAATGTCCGGATGGGAGAGTTCCATCGCCATCCAGTTACGAGGGCTAGCTGTTTCAAATTTCGTGCCACGGGTCTGATAAATCTAGAGACAAAGTGGGGAGATGTCGTGCGAAGCACATCTTACGTCTAAACTTAGCTTTTTACGAGGACTTTGTATCGCTTAACGAAGCCTCCGAAGTTTCCCCGTTCGTCAATCAAAATATATCATGCACGGAAATGTGGTGGGTGAGTTCTATCAGAACAATTTAAAAGTGTATGGACTAGTATTTATTCAAGGTAAATTAGATCAAGCGGAACCAATTATCAGCCCCATAAGGCGCACTGGCGCCACTGGCCTGCCCATGTGGCTCGTGAGGCCGTTTTGCATGGCCGACATGTTG
>NW_019173442.1:0-6428 GCF_001773325.1 Penicillium arizonense | reverse complement strand
TGTTGCTTCCGATTCATGTCGATCGCTGCTGAAAATAATTCATTCTCTCTGGACATTATTGAGGTCCACTCCACGTCGGAAAGAGCTCTTGAGATAGAAAATTCATCCAATCTGGTGAAATAATAAGATACTGGCGGCCGATCGAGTATCAAGGCTTCAGTTTTCACTTACAACACCGAGTTTTCCTCTGCCATGAGTATTGTATGTTCCAACATCTGCAGGCTTTCGCTGAATAGCCGAAATTCCGTTTCTTCGAAGATATCAAAACTACCAGAATCCGATTCGTGCAAATAGAGCGAGGACGAGTGATCTTTCCACTCCTTGAATGTACCCAAAAACCTTTCACATGTATCCTGGGTGTTCGAAATTGCCGCCCGAAGATGAATGTGGACTTTGCAACTGAGATTGATATCGCAAGAATATGTACCCTCTACCTCTGATGTAATACTCTCCAATCGCCTTTTGACGGAAAGTGGTTGACGGCCAATTTTATTCAGGAGTTCGCCAGTGCGCTCACTAGCTTGAATATTCTCTAATAGAGCATGCACGCCGCGCTGTGCAGCTTTAGCAACTTGGGCTGTAGTTGCACCAATACTTGTCAGGTCGGGCATCATGCGTTTGGGTAACTGTAGGTAGCGAACTTGTTAAATGGATATCACAATTAGTCAACATAGGCAGACTCACCATAGCAAAGAGGGGTAATTGCTGTTTCTGTCTTCAGATATAGTTGTCTGTAAACGGGGCCAATTCTTTATTTGGAGACTGTTCACTCTCAAGATTAAAATACGGAGGATAACCTTTTATCATATCTCTAAAGCCTCCAGAAGAATGTCTGTGTCCAGTTTGATCAACAGTCAAGATGGGCATATACCCGCCTCAAAGAGAATTCCAGCCATTGCTAGGCCCTCCATTAGCGACCGGGCAAAACATGCTCTCGATATCGTCCGTCCCACCGACTAATTCATAAAACAGGCTTGCTAACTTGATTATAGGTGGAGAAATTCGTTGAAGAAGAATGCATCCTGGCAGATGCCATATTTGAGCAACAACTCGGTGAAGGTACTCAAAAGCGCTTCTCGACCAACCCTCCTATAATGGAAGACCTAAAGGCCAAAGCAAAGCAACTTGGCCTTTTATTTATTTCTACCGAAAGAACAGTCCAAGAAGGGGCCTCAATTCAGTACATTAGAATATGGACTCATGGCAGAGTACCTTGGGAAGAGCCGCACCGCAAGCGAGGCAACGAACTGCTCTGCCCCAGACACTGGTAACATGGAAGTCCTGGCTAAATATGGTACCGAAGCCCAGAAGAGTCGATGGCTCACCCCACTGCTTAACGGTGAGATTCGCTCGGCCTTCCTCATGACGGAGCCGGATGTCGCCTCGAGTGACGCCACAAATATCGGCCTACAGATGTACAAAGATGGCGATTACTGGGTACTAAACGGCCAGGTATGTCTGCGATGGGCCATTCAACGTCAATTACTAATTCTGTAGAAATGGTGGAGTAGTGGAACAGGCAATGTTCGCTGCAAGATCTACCTTGTTATGGGCAAGTCGGACCCTTCAAACACAACTAGGTACAAGCAGCATTCTGTCATCCTTGTGCCGGCCAATACGCCTGGGCTGACAGTATCGCGGGTGCTCTCGGTCATTGGGTTTGATCACGCCCCTGAAGGCCATGGTCATGTCAGATTTGACAACGTACGAGTTCCAGCAGAAAACATGATCCTCAGTGAAGGTCGAGGATTTGAAGTCGTTCAAGGTAGACTCGGCCCAGGACGCATCCATCATGCTATGCGGTCAATTGGTGGAGTGAGACATTGCCGTCCTCAAGACACGCGAATGCCACTAACTCTGTTAGGCCGAGAGAGCTCTCGACTGGTTTCTCTCGCGTATCAGTGATCCTACAAAGTGGCCGTTCGGCCAACGGCTTGCCGACCATGGAATAATGCTTGAGCGAGTAGCACAAAGCCGCATGGAGATTGACTCTGCTCGCTTGGTCATTCTCAACGCGGCGATCATTATCGATGAGTTGGGCGGTAAAGGTGCACTGAAAGAGATCGCCGAAGCGAAGGTTCAGTCCGCATCTGTGTTGCTAAATGTTGTTGACCGCGCCATCCAGGCCTATGGCGCCGCCGGTGTGAGCCAGGACACACCTCTGGCGGCTTTGTGGGCACATGCGCGCACAATGCGCATTGTGGATGGCCCAGATGAAGTTCATATGCTTCAACTCGGCAGGAATGAAAGCAAAAGAGGAGACACACTCCGAGCAAGGATTGAGACACAGAAAGTAAAAGCAGCGCAGTTGTTCAGGCGATACCACCTTGAACAGGTTGATAGCCTGGAGCTCAACAGAACTCCTGCAAAGGCTTATTTGTAAGGCAATGACTAGAATGAGATATACATGTTGTAAAAGGGTCGTTATGTACAATGAAGGAATAATGTTTGTCGATTTGTATTTTACTTTCATTTATAATCACACCCATTACGACTCTAGAGCCAGGCTTTCTTCTACAAGATGACAAGATCTATTTCACTATCAGAAAGGCCCCGAATCTCTGAAAATGAACAATGGCGGACATGGTTAGCCAAGCATGACTCCTTGGTTTCTTCGTCCTTATTTTGTCACCCACCATTGCCAAATATTGCAGTAGTTGCTGGAGTAACAAGAGCCATTGTACTGTATGTAGTTGAAATCAGTGTAGCCAGGGCATATACTGGTTGATGCCATTATTTGGCCGTGTTATCGTACAGGAGCATTGTCTTGCCTTTTCCGGGATCACCTCTGATCCAGAGCAGACGGTTAGTTTGGTTTTCCTGCCATTGTTTAAATTGCTCGTTATCCAAGATCCAGTAGTATGACTCTTTGAGCAGCCCTCCGTTGGTGGCTCTAATACGTTCTTTGTCATCGCCGGGATTGGTCGTCCGCAAATCCCGTAGGCACGCTTGATTCAACGATGTTTCTGGTTGTGCTGAGGCAGTGACTCGAATTAGTCAAGTTGAATTGGAATTATGTCTTCCCCACTTACGGAACTGAGCGGTGATGTGACCATTGTTCTGCCCCACTTGAAACCCGGAATTTTCACCGGTATATGATATCGCAGATGCCATGATTGCAGCCAGGCAATGGTAGAAGGGGTAGTCGCGAAGACACAATTGAGTCGCCAAAGAACCCCGCTCCCAGGTGACCTATCAAATCCACGCTAGTAAGGCACCGCTCGGTCTGATTTCAAGCTCCTCCTTCTGCCGAAGAGGCATGACTTACACCCTCTTTTTGCTTGTTGTTAATATAGAGTGGAAGTTGTGTAAATTCGGCCATGATCTGTTTGTCCACCCTCAATGAGGAAAAAAATGCTATCAACGTCAACGGGGAAGGACCATTGAGATTATCAACCGTATGAGTATTCTCGGTAAATAACCCAGCACCTCATCATGTGATTCAACCTTACAACACATCTCGATGGTTTGAAACTTGCTAGATCAATCATGGACTAGCGTGTTTCAAGATTGAATTCAGGAAAGAATCAAAGAGAATAAAGTGAAACTGATTTGGAGCCCGTCTGCAGCGGTAAGCCACTAGGTGATCGTGCCAGGTAGCAGCGACAGAGCCGTGCAGGTCGTCACGCTGGAAGCAGGATCACTGGGTGATTGTGCCAGGTAGCAGCGACAGAGCCATACAGGTAGACACGCTGGAAGCAGGATCACCCTGTTATATCCACGTTCCTGTAGGGGAGGGCTTTGGCTTTTATATTCTTCGGACTGTGAATATCGACAAAGATCATCTATCCAGTGAGGTTGGCACAGCACCGCATTCTTCAACCAGCCGAATCTTCCTGCGATCGTTTCATTACTTTGTTTGCTCATCCCAACGGAAACTAGCGGGGTGAACTCTGCTGGGGCAGGGGTGTTGATGTTTCCGGATTAGATTCATTTGTCGTGGACAAGAACAATACCTGGATCCATGAAAAGGTAGGTAAATGACTCCCGAGACTCAAGTCAATTGTGTTTTTATAAAGCAGCAACTAATCGAGTCTCACTGTATAAAAATGCTTGTCGAATGTCGATCAATAAGGCTAACAAAAGCCTGTGTAAAATGAGGGCGGTGCCACGTCGCTGGTATTTTCTGCCCTCAAAAAGCAGGTAAACTGTTCTTCCGCCGCGTACCCTTATATCGTCTACAGAACTTCTTTTTGTTTCGCTAAACTAGGCGTCTCATCCTGAATTCATCCGACACCAGTGATCGCAGCCGTTTTTATCTTCCAATTGCCCTGCCCGTGTCCGTTGCGAACGTTCATCCACAAGGTTACAGTACTGTACTGTAGAATAGAGGCTTTTGAGCTTTCTTTCATAGTAGGTTCTCCTGCCTCTCTCACCGCCATTTCAGATCCTTTGTTGTTGATTTTGATTCGCCGCTTATCGTTACTCAGCTCACCTAGAGACAACCACGCAGATTTTGATCGGACAAAGTTATGTGATATCGTACAGTACTTTTCGAAATCAGCTATACCTCCAAACCTTTTCTTCTTGATTCGGAGAAACTAATTCCGACGCGCGCTAGGCCGGGTTAGGCCACCGCCTCATAATTCTGGCAAAACTGTTATCGTAATGATTGTATGGCTAGCAATGAGTCATCGTCACAGTATCGTATATTACATAGAACCGCTTGGAATCGTTTGGTAGATCTGGCGATCTTGCCAGATCGCCCGCTAGCTTCCCCTCTCCCGTCAGCCACGTTTTGCCTGTTTCCACCCATTCTTTCCACATGCAGCGAACCACCGTCTGATATATATACTGTAACCAACCTTTCAATCTTGAGGAATATAGGAAACCTCATTTCATCACTTTTGACAATCGTTACACGGGCGATGCCGTGCTATTTATGGTTTCCCCCCGACAAGAGAACCATCCATTGGAGCAATAACACCCTATGGTGGAGATGCCGGTACTTGGTCGGCCATGTTATGACGATAGTGTTCAGCAAATATCCCAAGGTTTTGCTTAGATAAATATAGGATATAGTATCTTTGAAAGAGAGAATCATCTCCCCCGGAGCAATTACCTCGCTTACTGCTGGTAGCGAGCCTTCGTGTCATCCTCGACCAAAGTACGTCAAGCTGTACGGGCAAGGCTTTGTTCTATCTGAAGGAGCACCGAGAAGCCCTACAATCTAAGCGGGCATCCGTTGGAATATTCTGTTTTCAGGTAACTACAACAAGACGCTCGCGCACGTTACGGCGAAATTGCGACAGTGGACGAAGACAAACGTGTCTGGGCAACTTGCCTTAAGTTCCTTGACTTGTGGACAAAGACCAAGTCAAAGGGTTAAGCGTCATTTTTCTTACTACCGTACATTATCAGAAGATAACCCAAAAGAAAAAAGAAAAGAGAAAAAAAAAACATTGTCTTAAACAGTTTAGCCCGATTTCTTGCTGAACGTCATACACCACAAACCAGGGATCAAGGAGTAACACCAGGTTGCTGATCAATCTTATTGCAGTTTCGACCCTGGTGTTTTCCATCTCAAAGCTGTGCCCACTCGGACTGGATAGTTGGCCCAAGGATTTTCAGATCGAGGATAGGCTGTGTACCAAGAATGCGATGTCTTGTAGCGCAGCGCTCAGATAGACAATCTAGAATAATTGGTTACTGTATAAGAACTCTTGGTACCAAACTTACCTCTCCAACACCAATGCTAAATCCTCATTCGAGTTGGGACAATGACCAACTTTACACCCTTCACACAGTTCACTATCGTGCGGTCCTCTGCTTTGACCAGAAAAACTGGGCCGCTCTACCTCAATTCCATTCCATTTTTTGAGCCAGTATGTCACTCTTTCCGCATAGCACTCGGTATCCAGGATTAGCCGACCAACTGCTCTGCAGTTTCTGCATCGCTGGTGATACAGTCGTGCATTATATCGCTGTCGGGGGTACATGCGAATTGTAATCGCGACTTTTTTGCTCGACCAACCGCTGGAGTAACATCCGCTGTTTTGGCAAATAAATCGACCCATAACGTTTGTGTCCCATTCTTCAATATTGGTTTCCTCATTATCGGCGTCAAAGAAGCCTATTTGAAGCCCTTCCTCGTCTAATAACCGTGCTACGTCGTCATGAAGCTTTGGGTGGAGCGACCACAATTTCGCAGCTTTGCGTCCCTTGCGTGGCATTTTGAACCTGGGTGTCGGTTGCGGAGTTTAATATGTTAATGATATCAAAAGCTTGGGCTGAGGACTCGGAATATGATCGGAATATGGCTTTGGATGGGCTTAAGAACACTTTTCTGGGAGAAAGGCTACCCCGCTTCAAAGCAGCAGCTGTACCTCTGAGGACAACGCATCGCTGCCACAGCACGAGTTGATAGGTAGATATGTTTCATGTGGTGTAACACGACGCTAAACGCACAGCTGAGATAAGAATAAAAA
>NW_019173441.1:0-6467 GCF_001773325.1 Penicillium arizonense | reverse complement strand
TGGCATGCAACTATCTCTAGAGATTCGATCGAAACTTACTAGTGTGCCACAGCAAGGAACTTGCGTTCCAAGACCCCAGGTGCCGAGTACATGGCAGACATGACAGGGCCAGCGGGGGTTTTCAGTTGCGCAAGCTTGGTGAGTGTCCCATCCTGATGAGTTTTCAGGGTGGTGATAGTGCCATTGGGAGCATTGATTGCTTCGTCGAGGCAGTACAAGACACCATTGGGACTATCCAACATCAACCAAGAGGGGCTGCCACCGCACTCAGTGGTCTGGGAGAGTGTAGATAGCTCATTGGACTTGGAAAGGTCCAATGAGGTGACAAGACCAGCATACGATGCCGCATAAAGCCTTGTAGCAAGGGCAGCATGCCCCAATAGGGAGGCTGCAAAAAATAGAGAAATCGTCTTCATTGGATCTGTTTCTTCTGCTCTTCTGCTCTGGGATGGCAAGGCTTGAGAATGAAGAGATGGAGGAGGTTGACAGTTTTTCTATCCCTAACAATATGGGAATCAACGAATTCGCCACCGTTCCACTCACTCATCTTAGACGTATAATTCCCCCTTGTAATCGTGCCAAGCCCATCAACACCAGGTAGTAGGTGTTGGTGGGCTTGGCACGATTATTCCTATTGTTTGAGGCAATGTAAACTTGATAGGGTATGTCTCTTATCGCGCACATGGCGCACAAGGTTCCCGGAAGCGAGTTTCCACTCTTGGCGCCAATGCAGTTTTGAGTTTCTGACGACATTCGTGCTTCTCGGCATGCCGAAATGAACTCAATCAAATACGATGCCGATTAGTAACAAACAGAGACCCAGATCGAGGCCTAGCCCGGAGAATACCTTCGAATTACGAAGCATTCATGGGCGAGACTTTCATCTTCGGTCTATTTTCGGACATTCCTTATCAATTATGCTTCATGAATTATATTACATGACTTCCAAGGTTAGAAGTTGCCTTCGCTGTTTTAGTTAACAAGGTTCTCAGAAGGAAATTGCAGTTCTATGGCGTTTCAAAAGTCTACTCTTGATATACTGAAATCAATAATTATACAGTCCATATACTATCACGCCTAGTTCCAGTTCAGACCTCCGATTCGAGATTTACATACAACACGACTAATGTAGTTCAATCCCTGGAACTCCG
This sequence comes from Penicillium arizonense, assembly GCF_001773325.1. Taxonomy (NCBI): domain Eukaryota; kingdom Fungi; phylum Ascomycota; class Eurotiomycetes; order Eurotiales; family Aspergillaceae; genus Penicillium; species Penicillium arizonense. Next base: position 5,316 of record NW_019173441.1, on the reverse strand, counting down.
TACCTGGGCATAGTATGAATTGGCATGGTAATCTACTGCTGACCTTAGAAGGTCAGGAAGACCCACTTCCTCGTATCCATCTTAACGATATCCACAGAAAGAGAGCAGAAGGATTCGATTTCTCACTGGGCTGTTGAAGGCCCCGCCACTCAGAGAAGGTAATGTCTGCTATTAGCACAGGTACACCCACGAGGTCGGTTATTTGTTATTTCTCCCAGATAGGACACCGGTGCATGAAAGTTAGGATGAATATAGTTTGACCGGTCCAAGGCACCATGCTGCCAAGATGTGCAGAACATGCAGATCAGCCGGTAGATTATTTCATTCTTTGGAACTGAAGATTGATAGCTCACTCCTATTGCAGCATCCCACGTGTTTTATGCGGGCTCGTGGAGCCCTCTATGGGTTTTATTCAACCATTCAAAGTTCGGTATTGGTATAGTTCCGAAACAGAAGACGCGATTCTTTCGAACATATATATTTGATGCTTCCGATCGTCGTTTTATGAACACCAACTCATTCCTTTCCTTTCATTCCTATGTACATTGACCCCCGGGGCCATTGTTCCTCATCATGAAGTCTACTATTATCACTTCCATTCTTTTGTCTATGGCTGCCGTCCAGGCTTATACCCCGGCCGAGCAGCTCGACGTCCAGTCTCACCTATTTTCCGACCCCAAAAAGGTTGAGGGAAAGACTTACGACTATGTGATTGCTGGTGGTGGTTTGACTGGTCTGACCGTGGCTGCCAAGCTGACCGAGAACCCGAAGATCAAAGTCCTCGTGATTGAGAAGGGATTCTACGAATCCAACGATGGACCGATCATCCAGGACCCCAACGCCTATGGTGAGATCTTTGGAACTACTGTGGATCAGAATTATCTCACAGTTCCCCTCATCAACAACCGAACTGGAGAAATCAAGTCTGGTCTCGGTCTTGGTGGCTCAACCTTGATCAACGGTGATTCCTGGACCCGTCCTGACAAGGTCCAGATTGACTCATGGGAAAAGGTCTTCGGTATGGAAGGCTGGAACTGGGACAACGTGTTCGAGTACATGAAGAAGGCTGAGCGCTCGCGCCCCCCCACTGCCGCCCAGATCGAGGCTGGTCACTTCTACGAGCCTGCCTGCCATGGAACAAACGGTACCGTCCATGCCGGCCCTCGCGACAACGGCAAGCCTTGGTCCCCACTGATGCGAGCCCTCATGAACACCGTCTCCGCTTTCGGTGTCCCCATCCAGAAGGATTTCCACTGCGGTCACCCCCGTGGTGTCTCCATGATCCCGAACAACCTCCACGAGAACCAGATCCGGGCTGATGCCGCTCGCGAATGGCTTCTTCCCAACTACGAGCGCCCTAACCTGCAGATCCTGACTGGCCAGAAGGTTGGAAAGGTTCTGTTCAACCAGACCGCCTCTGGCCCTAAGGCTGTTGGTGTGAACTTCGGTACCAACAAGGCTGTTAACTTCAATGTCTACGCCAAGCAGGAAGTTCTGTTGGCCGCCGGATCTGCCATTTCTCCTTTGATCCTCGAGTACTCCGGTATTGGTACCAAGTCTGTCCTTGACAAGGCCGGCGTTAAGCAGATCCTCGAACTCCCTGTTGGTCTCAACATGCAAGACCAAACCACTACCACTGTTCGCTCCCGCGCCAACAACGCACCTGGACAAGGTCAGGCCGCTTACTTCGCCAACTTCACAGAGGTTCTCGGTGACCACGCCGCCCAGGGTATTGAGCTGCTGAACACCAAGCTTGACCAGTGGGCTGAGGAGACCGTTGCCCGCGGTGGTTTCCACAACGTGACTGCCCTCAAGATCCAGTACGAGAACTACCGTAACTGGCTCCTTGATGAGGATGTTGCTTTCGCCGAGCTCTTCTTCGACACTGAGGGCAAGATCAACTTCGATATCTGGAACCTTATCCCCTTCACTCGTGGTTCCGTCCACATTCTCAGCAGTGACCCTTACCTCTGGCAATACGCCAATGACCCCAAGTTCTTCATGAACGAGCTGGATCTTCTCGGGCAGGCAGCTGCCACCAAGCTGGGTCGTGAGCTCTCCAGCGCCGGTGAGATGAAGAAGTACTACGCTGGCGAGACCATCCCCGGCGACAACCTGTCCCAGGATGCCACTGTTGAGGAGTGGGAGGACTACGTCCTGATGAACTTCCGTCCTAACTGGCACGCTGTCTCTACCTGCTCCATGATGGCCCGCGAGCTTGGTGGTGTCGTCGACGCTACTGCCAAGGTCTACGGTACCCAGGGTCTCCGTGTCATTGACGGCTCCATCCCTCCTACTCAGGTCTCCTCGCACGTCATGACCATTTTCTACGGTATGGCCTTGCGGATCGCCGAGGCTGTTCTTGAGGACTACGCCAAGAAGCCTTAGTTAGACTATTTCGCATGGACGATCATTTTGGCAAGAGAGAGATTTGGTCGATCACCCCAATAGTTGGAAATTGCTTTCCCCCTTCTGGATTTGCGAGAGGACTCCGCACCCAATAATGTCCTGACTTTATTGGAGGTCATCTGTTCCTTGCCCCCGTTCCTTGTTATTTCCTTTTGTTATTTACTCTCACGTGTATACATGTTTGTACTAGGCTTAAGTTATAGATTTAAGATTGTTAGAAAATATTAAAAAAAGAAATTCCAGGGGCAAAACAAAATTTCTAAATAGGATGGGGCGAAAAGCTACCCGCCATAAATAGATAGTGTCATTTCAATAATTTAAATGGCTGCCAGTACTCTGTAGATCCTCACAAGTTAGCCCAGACCCACTTATTGTGGGTATAACGGTTGGGCTTCCTTTGGAACTGGTTAGGAGTGAATGATCTAGATTAACTGGGTGCATGAAACATATTGATTGGGTGAAGACCAATAATATAAGGAGGGGTAAAGATTATGATTTATTATGCATGGAAATGAGTTTTGTTGTCCCAGTGGACTGGGTAGAATATAGACTAACCCGTGCATTGGTACCTACAGTGGCCGATCAGCAGTTCATTTACTCTATTCGCAGCACGTGAAAAAACCTTGGAACGCAAATTAGATCGAGGAACCACTGGTATTATTGTCAAACAAACGTCCCCAGCGAGCAGCAAACATGTGATTATTGAACTCTAGGGAGCCGCTACGCCATACGAAGTCAAACCGTTTAGAAACATTAGGTTAATGGAGATTGCAAGGCAATTCAAATTATTTTAAAATTGCAAACGATTAAAATTAACAAAAAAGCCAGTAAAACTAGGATCGAATGCATGATGACAAACATATCTCAAACTGTTCCGAAGGTGTATGTGGCCAGGTTCACGGCAGGGGCGGTCTCAGGAGAGTAGATGACATTGGATTCCTGGCCCCATTGTGGGTTGTTGACAGAATCAATCCAGCCCTCGGGTTCAATCGCCAGACAACCATATTTCTCAACAAATCCAGCAGCTCCCTCAATTTTGGAGTTTCGCTTAACCTGAGAACGCTTCACAGGAATGGTTCCATCCATGTTCAGACAGGTGAAGAACTGCACAGCAGGTTGGTTGGTTGCAACATCCATGCTAATTCCTGTGGAGCTGGAGTTCAATCGGAGAGCGGTAACAAGTGCGTCTTGGGCAGAGGTCGAGTCACGGTCAATGATAAAGCAGTTGTCGTATCCCACGTCACTGCCAACAAGACCTTGGGTGTATTGAATGTCGCGACCGATAATTTTGCCGGCAGTAAAGTCCATTGTCTGGTGATCGGTCTCATCCACAGTCGAGATGTCTCCGTTAGGGACTTGAATGCTGTCCGTGGCGATGAATCGCTCAGACAGGGGCATCTGCAGCCATGTGTTATTGAGGACAGTCGGCTGCTGGAAACCATTCAGGTTCCAGTAGATGTGGTTGGAGAGCATGATTGGAGTGGAGTGATTGAGAGCCTGGGAGACCATCTTGGTCGTCAACCGGGGACGTCCTTGCGGGTTCTCAGCTGTGGCCTTGGTGTCGACGCTGTATGTAGCCCGTATTTTGACGTCGCCTGGGAAGCCTTGGAATGCAGCGTCGTAGAGCTCAAACGTCGCAGAGGAACGTGTGGATGCAACCACTGTCCAGTTTCGCTGATCATAGCCAATGTCTCCGCCGTGCAGCGTGTACAGGCCGTCATGGTTCTTGGGAATGTGATATGCGGTTCCGTCTAACGCGAAAGTGCCATTCTTGATACGGTTGGCAATGCGGCCAATGACGGCTCCGAAATAGGTATGGTTGGTTTCGGTGTCTTCCAGATACTGACGGGGATTGTCATAGCCGACCACAACGTCCTGCTCATTGCCATTCTTGTCTGGAACTAGCAGAGAGATCAAGCGCGCTCCGTATGGAATGAACTTGGCCGTGATATTGTCGGCGGAGATTGTGAAGACCTTGAAGGGATCCACAGAGCGGGCAGGGGAATTCCCGTGACCGAGGGCGACCGGGACAAAAAGACATGCTGCAATGTAGTGCTTCAGATACATTTTGTAATTTGAAAAAAGAATGTTCAGCAGGAGTGGCACGCGTAAATGAAAATAAAAACGAATGAGAGATTTATGAACTGAAGGCAAAGGGAGTCCTTTTTAAATCAAGTTGATCGACATGACCCAACTTGTTGCAGTGTTGCACCGCTAGCGCCATTCCGGACCAAGACGGATGAGAACATCAGTGACACGGGGCCCGCTCCCGAGCTCTGTCTCGGGCGGGAAGTTGTCGGCATGCCGAGCTTATTCTAGGCAAACCCATGGTACGGGTCTTGGCGAAGATAAGGTTAGCCACTAAGTTTTGTTTCAGTTAAAATCTGAATTAATAATTTCCAGGTCTAGACGCTGACTGCATCAATCCTGTAGATATATATTCTGACATGGATGCATAGAGCTGAGTCAGATCAAAGCACTAGCCTTATTAGGCCGCATCCTTCCTTAAACACGCCATACGTAAAAGAAATGTCCGGATGGGAGAGTTCCATCGCCATCCAGTTACGAGGGCTAGCTGTTTCAAATTTCGTGCCACGGGTCTGATAAATCTAGAGACAAAGTGGGGAGATGTCGTGCGAAGCACATCTTACGTCTAAACTTAGCTTTTTACGAGGACTTTGTATCGCTTAACGAAGCCTCCGAAGTTTCCCCGTTCGTCAATCAAAATATATCATGCACGGAAATGTGGTGGGTGAGTTCTATCAGAACAATTTAAAAGTGTATGGACTAGTATTTATTCAAGGTAAATTAGATCAAGCGGAACCAATTATCAGCCCCATAAGGCGCACTGGCGCCACTGGCCTGCCCATGTGGCTCGTGAGGCCGTTTTGCATGGCCGACATGTTG
>NW_019173440.1:902-6545 GCF_001773325.1 Penicillium arizonense | reverse complement strand
CACTCACGATCTTACTGTATGGCCCAGAACAGGCGGTGCATCCCAAGATACGATGTCAGCTTAGGTCACATGTATGTTTGCACGGTAAACCTATAACACAGCAACTTGCAAGGATGATTCAAATCGACTATACCCACAGTCTCGGGAATTTGAATCCAGAACATTGGCGCCCACTTCTCAGCAAGGGGATAACCTCGCCGTAAACTTGTACCCGTGCCTGAAGGCTCCAGCTAATCGGTGAGCTGGAATTCGAACTTTCAGAATCACCGATGTAAAGGAGCCGAGACTTGTCACACTCCACCGGCGAAGACGAATTCCGAGTAGGGAATCCTCCGAACGTCATAGAGTTTCATTTCTGCTCAAGGTCAAGGGCGGAAATCGCATTCAGCGATGATGATCAGTACGCCAAGGTCCCGCCGAGGCTCTGCCAAGATTGCATATGCGCGATGAATCTATCCACGTCTGGAGGAACTGATTAGGCTTCCCAATTTAACAAGACCCTTCAGTTTTCCTTCAGCTCTTTGTTCTTCTATGTTATTTATTGGTTCTCTGTAAGCAGAGTATGGTGGTCTAGACCTTCTCTCAATAAATACACGCTACTCGATTCGCCGTATATGTGAGAGCAGTGTCACACGTATGCGCGCATTGTAAGGATGGGATGAGTAGTCCGGTTTCATCTTTTCTAAGTTCGCTCTTATCTTTCTTGTCAGTCACCCTTTTTATCCCTTGTGTGGGAAGGATCGGAATGCGCACGAAAACGGGGTCTGTACCAAAAGAGTTAAAAAAGAAAATCGAATAAAAATATGCATATGTTGATCTAGATTACATATATACCGCCCGCCTCTCCTAATTTTGGGTTTCTGTGAGCAATCATACCTTTTTCATTTGTGTACTTGGAGATGACCGGTTATATAACTGATATCAAGATAAACTTCACAATGCACCAACAATCTTCCTCCCTGCCAGAAAACATACAACCACCGACTTCAGCAGCCACCCCCAACCATGGAAGTCTGAGCATATCCCAGGACACCCACCCTGTTCTTTCTTCCAATCTTGATCCTCCCAATGAAGAGTCAAAGTATACGCCTGGGCTTTGGTCATCCGGAGGCAGCACAACGGTCTCCCTCTCTAGCAATCAAATTGCAGAAAGCACAACAGTTGGCTCGGTTCTCAGCCGCCACTTTCGAGCCAATATAGACACTAAGCATACTGATATAGTCCTCATAATATGTGGATTCGTTGGTGGCCTGGTTGATGGGTTGTCATTCAATGCATGGGGAAGCTTTTCGAGTATGCAAACAGGTGAGTCACCTCTAATTCCAAATACTTATGCACTACTCGAGGGAATGGTTCTAATAACATGGGTAGGGAACACTGTTTTCCTAGCTTTAGGGCCTTCCGGCCAGCCTGCTTATCCGGCATACCTCTGGGCCAAGTCTCTCATCGCTCTCAGCGTTTTTATTGCGAGCAATGTTTTCTTCATTCGCCTCCATCGGATACTAAGCCCACGGCGCCGCTCAACAATGATTGTCTCGTTCACCATTCAGACTTTGGCTCTCCTGGTGACAGCAATCTTAATTCAGCTTGGTATTATTTCCCCAAAGCCGGAAGACCCTCGTGCCCCCATTGAATGGATGCAAGTTCTCCCGATTTCCCTTTTATCTTTCCAAGCTGGAGGACAGATATGCGCCTCCCGCATTCTTGCACTAGATGAGATCCCAACAGTGGTATTGACAACGCTTTTATGCGACTTACTTGTCGACCCGAAGCTTACCGCAAAATTCAACCTGAAGCGAAATCGAAGAATAGGGGCTTTTCTAGCTTTATTTCTTGGTGCAATGACTGCTGGGGGTCTTTCAAAAGTCACCGGTATGGCTTCAAGTATATGGTTTGCTATGGGTTTGAAGCTAGCAATCACATTGGCATGGGTTGTTTGGAAGCCAGAGGGAAGGATGAAGAGAAACATGGATGTTTGATTCGTGTTCGCAGATTGCTTTGTTTGATAGCGGAGTGTTTTTTCTGTTTTTGAGCGAATCATATTAATACCCTGACATCAAATAGCGGGACTTCAGGCCTCGCGCTACTATATCATTACTTTTCTCTTAGCATTCTTCTAGTTTTGGTCACAAATTTGATCAAATATTCGGTTTAGGGCTTAGGGTATCAAACTGGGTGCGGGTGAGAGGCGAAGAGACAAGAACATCCTATCAGCTTCTGGCTCAAAATATCGTTCTCTGAAGAAAGGGTATCAAATTCTAGTACAGTATCCGACCAATTGGAGATGTCAAGAACTCTGTCTTTTATTACCGCTATTTTCTGCTAAGTTATTTTTAGGCAATTTTTAGTTACATAATGAACCCTCGGATAACGTATTTCCCGGTCGAACTGCGCACCCGGCTGAGCTGCGCACCCCAAAACGCCATATTAAATGCGATATTTCAAAATCAGATATCTCAACAACAACAAATTCCTTCTGTTTATTTTCTGGTATATTGGGTATTTAGGATATAATAAATGCTATGTGAAAATTCAAGGTCGATTCAATAGTTATTTTGTTCCGTTTCAATAAAATACATTGTAATTTAAGGATCTAAGCTAGAAATATATATCCTATAGCAATTACGCCTCTAAAATTTATTAGGGCTCTAGAATCATGCCAGATATGCTACAAAGAGTTAAGGATTCCAGAAAGACATTAAAATAGCCTATGGTTGTTTGAATATCAAGTTGTAATTTATCGCATTTAATATGGTGTTTTGGCGTGCGCAGCTCAGCCGGGTGCGCAGTTCGACCGGGAAATACGTTAGTCTAAGTTATTCCCGAAGCATCCGGATCATCAATAAATCCGCTTCCATGCAGTATTCAAGGTAATACTTTGCTTTCAAGCTAACAAAGAGTGTCACGTTCTGTACTGTATCCGGCCAATTGGAGATGTAAATGACTCTGTATTTCCATTACCCCTATTTCTCGCTATTCATGGGTCCATCCTAGTTACATAAGCTATGCCGACGGATCATCTAACTTATAGACCCGGTTTCATGCAGTATTCGTAAGGTAATTGCGACAGTTCCAACATTCCACGAAATTCTGCTTACATTGAAATACTTTGCCGAGAACGTGGTATTTGAGTGAGGAAAGGCTGCGGTGTGACTTAGATGAAATCAAAATGCAGCGATTGGAACCTCGAACACTATAGTTCATGGGTCAAATATCTGTTGCTGATCACTTCCACAGGCAAGGCTGTTCATGCCAATGCACCCACTTCTACTGAACGTAACTTTGGAGTAGCGCGTCTCCGCAACATTTAGGGTGTTTGATTTTGGGTTTGGGTGAGGAGGTTCAAGGTGTTCGTGTGTTCATAGCTTCGCTTTGATCTTTTGATGTATGTGGCGAAATTATTACTCAAACAATCCTTGATAGGTGGGTTTGCTTGTCAAGCTGGCTTATAGTGGAGCGTGTACATGAGGAGCAGTAGTTTGGCTATACGATACAAATATGACTCATATTCTTAGCTTGGAAGGAGCGGATCGATTTATCAGAACAATTGACAAATGTTAAAAGAAGCTTTAACGGGGAAAGCGAGATGCTGTTCCAAATATGGGCTCGCAAAATCTTTCGCAGTCCGTGTTATGAGATTGCTTCAAACTCCCATTAGTGACAGATTCCTTTGAAACTATGAATCCGCCTCGTGGTCTGAATATTGGGTTTGAGTGACGAATAAGTTGCATGACCTCAGCTGGCTTCCGATCACGCGAAGCTCTCGGACAATGTTTCGTTTCGCATTCAAACAAAGTAGACGCAACCGTCCAGTCTGAAAAGCCTCTTGATCCGCAATAACAATATATACCATTATGGTGGCGTTCTGTGGATGGTTCGCCAGCTCAACAGTCGTCTCGAATTGGCTATCTCTCCTTTCATGGAGGCCTTCCTGATCATTTTGAGGCGATGCTCGAAAGAACTGGGGTTTGCATGGGCCTTCAGAACGTCGCCTGTGATCAACGGGGCCAGCGAGCTCAGGCATGATTTCGTACACCTGCTGCCAGTTTGGACCGAAATTGAATAAGTTCGGATCATTGAGACATGCCCACCAGGCGTTATCGTCGAACAGATCGTTTTTATATACCAATTCATTCATTTTGTCATCATCGTTTGGGTTATAATGAGTCCGAAGAAGAACAAGCACGTCATCCTTGGACATATAGTATGCTTTTCGACGAAGGTCGTTATCGGATCGCCAGGGTTGAAGAATAGTATCATTCTCCACTGGCGTTGGCATTCGCGGGGGGAACTCATCCAAACAAACATATTCCTCGGGAATTTCATCAAATTCTAGAAATCGGTGGATTAATCGCCGCCGGCTGCTGGCTGGCTGCGTCGGTCGCGGAGTGATTTCAGTTCCTCTGTTGAGCTGTTAGCGAACGATAAGTCGTGCATGGACAGGTTGTGTATTGTGTATCCTACAATAAGATATTGTTCAATAGGTAGCGAGCCCCATGAAGGAATGAATTCCCATGGACGAGAACCGTCATTGGCCATCGTATAGTTCTGCTGTGTGCTTAGTACGGTGATCGCCGTCGATAGATGTTTCCATTTAAAAGCGCGAACAAAGAGTGGCTGATGTGAATGACAGTTGACTTTTGATGTCATCCGACAATTAGAGTTGCTCGGCTATTTTCTCCCGCCCCCTTTCTCACCCAGGCTTAGTTACCAACAAACAATACCACGTGACCCATTAGCGTATCTTATCACCACCCGATTATCATGAGTTAAGCCACCGCCAACGGGAGAAAGATAAAAATAAGAAACCCCAACACCATACCAATCTCCTTCCGTATGATAATGGTACTGGAAGAGAAACAGCTCTAAAGATCTCACTCCTCCTCCGAGGCTACTCCGCCGATTCGAGAGCAAGGGGCGCGGATGACCGAAATGCTCGAGCCTAACCCTACGCGGTCCCAGCCCACGGATGAGCTCAACACGCCCATCTCAGACCGTGACTGATTTTTCCAACTGGTTGCAGCAATGGGAACCACATATTGATAATGATTTCTCTGAGCGTGATCGCATGCGCCATCTCTTTGAGCATCTGTCGTATAGGGTCCGCGACGAGGCTGACAAGACCTATCTGGAATTCACTCATTATTACGAAATCGTAAACTACTTGCAAAAGATCGAGGATTCTATTGATAAACGTGCCAGGCCACTAGACAAGAAGTTTGGCAAGTCCAGGAAGCGGCCTCGCAACCACAGCTGAAGCCAGCCCCGTCGACATGGTAGCGATTCTGGCGGCTTCTAATGGATCTCTGCCACGCCTTCACTTGCAATGTACACACCAAAACTATGATACAACATCTCATCTCGACATTCTGCCAATCAATGCATTGCCTTAAATGGCTATGGTGATTGAGGGCTTTGTCAAAAGGAAAATCACGCTCCAATTCTGCGCAAATCCCCGAGAGCTGACACCTCCAGTCTACTTGGCCAGGGGGATTTCAACCGAATGAAACAGAAAAGAGCCAGGAGCCTTATCTACTGGACATTGCTTTGTACGGAATAATAGAGACTGCAAACGGTGATGGCCAAACTGAGGTAACCTCGTGGAATCTTCTAATCTACGCAACTCTACGCAACCAACCTCCT
>NW_019173440.1:0-885 GCF_001773325.1 Penicillium arizonense | reverse complement strand
CCCCCCTTTTCCTCTCCTCTCTCTCTCTCTCTCTTCCCCCCTTTCTTCAGCTCACGGATCTCTGTACATAGCCCATATTTATCAATTGCACAGCAGTAAGAGAACAACTTTAACTAACAGCCACATCACCTTTATGCTAGAAACATACGTCTCGACGATCGTACAATATAAGGTTCCGGCGTTTTATCGAAGAGAGCAACGATACACTGTTCGCACCGCTTCTCACATATCTATTGCCACCCGTGACCTTCAAGGCCTGGCTTTGACCGCGTTTATAGAGCCAGTAAATAGTTACCCAACCTGTTGCTCGCCCTAAGTTACTCAGTGATATGCGGAATTGAATGACAGATGAAGCCTTGAAACAAAATATTGCAGAAACCATCACCTAATGATAGTCTGCAAGACACCCGAGAACATTATGATGGTGGAGTTCGCAAAGTTGACCTTGCGAAATGGGTCTACTCGGGAAAAGCGCCAGTTCGAGCTTCGACCTTGAAGCCAGTCACCAAATCCCGAAAGTGGGGGAGTTATTCTTCATGAAACAATACCTTGCCTCATTCATTTTCGGCAGTAGTGCGCAATGTGGGAAGTATATGCGTAGAACCAGTCATGACCGGACTTGGTGTTAGTAAATCTCAAATATACTGATGACCAAACGACTGGGACGAATGCTAGTTCAATTGCTAAAATACGAAGCCTTTCCGTATCTCGCCCAAGGTCTTTTGGCATAGTAGCCTTAAGGGATCAAACAAAAGAAACGGAGTCATCGTGTAAAGTGATAAGAACACATTCAGCTGACATTTCCTGAACAAGCTGGTCGATGGAGATGAAATTCGTGTTTGGCAATGCAAAATGCGCGGTTTCTTTGCATTCCCGGCAAATTGT
>NW_019173439.1:0-6617 GCF_001773325.1 Penicillium arizonense | reverse complement strand
CAACTTGTGCCGACCTTCTTTCAGGGTCTCTTTCTTCACAATCAACTGGCAAGCGTCTCCTTTCTTGGTAATGCCACAGCACGTCTTATTTTCCCTAAGGGGCCCCATCTGACAGATAGTCAAGGGGTCCCAAAGCCACTGGGAGTCTGACATCTTGAGCGTAGTACGTGGGTGAGAGGCGAGGAATGTATCAAGGCGGTGGTGGCGACTGAAAGACAAACTGCTAAAGAGTAATCTGAGCATTTATAGTAATCCTTCTCTGCTACCAGAATTTGTTACGCATGAGATTGTGTAGTGACATGGGTGGCAATAATCAAAAGGTCCTTGGCTTGCAGGGCAGATGTTTGAGCTCCCAGAAGTACTCCGTCTCCTGGGACCTGAATATGTGTTCCTGGAAACCGGATGGGTGCTCCCAGGAAGGGCATGGGTATTCCTGGGAGCTCAGGGACTCCCAGGAACCCATACATGAGTCCCAGGAACCAGAATTCCGTTCCCAGGCAGCTAGCAGCCTTTAGCCGTTGGTAAAAGTGCACACCTATTGGCTACATGAATGCTTACACAACATTGGTCTCTACATCCGGGTCGGTAAAACGTCCTCAGGTAACCTCGGGTTCCTAGGAACAAGTACCGCTTTCCTAGGAGACATGAAAGGCGTTCAGCACGTGCAGCGTAGAAGCTCCGATCGTAGAGACGAACACCAAAAGTCGTTGGAGCTCTTCAGTCTCACTAGACGCTTGGACCGTCCGTGAGAGTTCCACTGAGCGTTTTATTAATATAAAAGATGTGTCCTCGAAGATCTACGAGCCTCCTCGCTTGCTCTGTTTTCAAATCTTTCTTCTCTTTGGTGTGCGTTGTACCTAAATTCACATCCTCTTGTCTGTCCACCAATATGGATTGGAGCTCTGACTATCTTCAGTCAATCCTCGGCCAAATTATTGGCGATCCCACTCATCGTTTGGGGTGCCGATGGGTTGACGATAATGGAGTCTGTTGCCAAAATCCCGTGTCCAAGGATTCACGGATAAATGGAGCGATATGCCTCAAGATGTTCCAAGATCTCCCTACCGGTCACCCACCTAAAACGAGACTCTCAGAGGCTGCAAGGTACATGCTATGTCCAGAATGCAGGCGTCATTCCTCCCGACCCAGAAAGTGCGCCCAAAGATGGATGGATCGGTTGTATGCCCAAGCCAGTCAAATGGAGGAAACCACTCAAACCCAGAAGGATGGGCACTGGTCCGTTTCGCTAGCACAACACTGGCCAACTAGTCTCTCCTACGAAATCGGCACAACGGGTACATTTCGACGCCTAGATCCTGACGATCGGTTCTTATGAACCGCAAGGAGGTGACGGCAACCTTTCGATGAGGAACACAAAAACACTCTCGATGCAATCTGAGAGCCAGCTGGTCGCTCCGTGAGATCTTGGAGATCACACAAAAATTTCATTACAACCATCTTGCCTGTAAATACATTATTTTCCAGCCAGCCGCCCCAGCCATAAACCAAACCAAATCATGAAATGATCCTCTTTGCTGACCCCTATCGGCTTTTTTTGACCTGGATCCCTGATTCACACCAACGGCGGCCCGGTTTGCTGGCTTATTGAGGAGCAGCCACTTCACCTTCACATTACTAGCCCTTTACTATATTTGATTTAGTATTGATGTAAGAAGAGAATGTTCATATTGGACTGCATACCGAGCTCATGGCTGTCTGGATGCGTCTTCTGTCTCTGGAACTCCTTAGATAGTAACTCTGGCGATGGAGCTGCCGATCGTCGAATGCGGTCCCATTCAAATGCAGCTTCAAGGGAATCAGAAGTAGATTCAGCACGGGGTAGCGAGTTGGCGATGCTAGACTGGGAAAAATCGTCTCCCAGAATATGTTGAAGCTTCCGCGTCATCTTCTGGGCACGACAGAAAATCAGTTGAGTTTCCATAATCAGAACAAACTGAAATGTAAATGTGACTCTCTTAAGGGAAGAAGTGCTGTAAACCGAATTAAGGAGATGACAGCATATATATGTGCCAACGTAGAGACAAACCCATTTCAAGTACCATAGCAAACTGAATCTAATATATACATGTAATGATAACCGTTCTGCACGAACAAGCTGTAAACAATCTTGGTCACTCCGCACACAGAGACCAATGTACATGATCAAGAGACGATGCCCGGTGAACCATCGTTAAGCCATGACTTAGCTGCACTGTTCCGCAGCCTTCTCGCTGCCACTTTCCGAGTCACCACCGGAATTCTCACCGCTATTGCCCAACTCCTGTGCTTCCAATTGCTTCAACAGCACATCAAGCATTACCTTTGTTGACTCCGGCTCTTGGCCGGATTGGTTGGCACCGCGCTCCTTCAGCCAATGATCCACCACGCCTCCTAGTTTCTGGCTGAGTTCAAAGAAGATATCCGCTAGTCTGGATACATGCTCCAACTCCTCAGTCGCCTGCTTCTCGGCAGCCTTGGAAGCGCTTAATTCCTGTTCAAGTTTGGACTGGGCTCGTTCTGCCCGGACTGCTCGAATGTCGAGCCTCGCGAGAATTCGGAGATATTCCTATCTTGGAATTAGACGCGGCTTCAGAAAGGGGTTTATTTGCCTACCGAGGAATCCATTCTGTCAAGTACAAGATAGGTACTGAGTAACCAGCGGATGGGCTTGATGCAAGTAGCAGGAAGCTTGTTCGAGCAACTGAGGATATTGTGCACGTATTTATAGCTCTACATCAGTAGCCAGCCTCCAGGTAGAGAATTGGACTTCCAATAGACTCACTTCTCGCAGGCCATGAACGGTCCGTTTCAGCTCTCTTGACCGTATATGGTTAACCGGTCCAATTTTGAAACGACGACTGCGAGAGCCCGAGAACATTTGTGCAATGCACAACCTGACCCAGTGCCTTATGTACTGCCACTGGGGATCATATAAACCTTCTCGTGCTCTTCCGACCTAAGGCCTGCGTATGTATTGCATCAAACCACGTCTCGGCTTGAACGAAAACAGCGAAGATCGGAATAGTAAATCGTAGTTATCTGTCGTCCAATGCGTGGAGTCTGTGGCTCCAGTCCTCCATCCCACAAGACGATTGCCCGGTGAATTGGATAACCCTGATCTCTCGGAGTTCATCAGTGGAGCACAAGCAAACAGGCATGGGAAATGGGTTCATAGTACAAGGGCATTCCAACTATGAACCAGTTGGAGCAAGCGTACCGTCAATTGAGATCTGCTTTCAGCAAGGTCAAGATTGGAGGACCGCAGTGGACGGTGCTGTTGCAAGCATAGTGATCTGGTTGATAGGAGTAATTGTTAACCGTCGACCTTGGGCAGGGAGTAAGATGATGTTCAAACCGAATCATACCACATATTCATTGACCAGGACAAACTTCTGTATGCACGCCAGGCTGACAGTATTCCTCGTTGACAGCAAGCGAGTACTGCAAGATGGAGATGAAGGGAACTGCGGCATTTGAGATGACAGAAAGAAGTCTAAACCCGTTAGGGAAGCTCAACTGGGCCAGTGCCGTGTGTGACTGACTTAACGCGTGCCAGAGGTCGAGACCGCCGAATCGCGTACTCTGGCTTATGACTTCTAATAACGGGATAACGGAAATTATGCGACAGGGATACGCGATGGTAGCATAATACTCGATATCTGGTTGTGTGGCTGCACTATTGAGTCGCGTTCGACTGGAGGGTGGGGTAGTCTTTGAGGATCCACGAATCGGCGCCCCGACTAATCTCCACTGATCGCCCAGAGCCTAGTCTTTTTACGAACGTGGATCTGCGAATGGTCCACTACTGTTGCCGCAAATTACTTACGGCGTGTATCATACTGTAGATTGGAGATCATTGATGGACAGCTTCAGCTTAATATACCATTATGGAAAAGTAACTTAGGAGAGGTGATTTAAAAATGAATAATATATGTTACCTACCGGTTCCTGCTCGGCAAGATAAGCTGTGTCATGATACAGTTTCGAGCAATTAGCGGCGACGAGTACGACCGAAAGTATACCGTCCCTGGAACATGTCTAAACCGGTCTATGTCTCAAACTCAATTCAGAAAATTGACTAATGCTCTGTTTATGTTTCAAATGGAACTTTAGTTCCGCGCGGCTCAACATGCCCCGAGACCGCTAACGGAATGGTCCGCCAATGAGACATAGGATGGAAGATTAAAGATGTAAGCAATAAGACAAGGTAGATGAGTAACATACGCGGGTAGCGAGAGCCGGCACTTGGCGAAATTGTATGGGCCTGGCAAAGCTTGGGCCGTATAAATGAGCCCGGGGTCAAATTTCGAGGATTATGTCTATTGAGGATGCGTACTTCGTCCCAAAAATGTTCAACGCCTAACCGCAGAATCATACGTGACGGAACGCGATCACCATTGAGGTACCTACCGGTTAAGTGATGGTTAAGTGATGGTTAACAGTCCCCGGAGAGCGTGAAATGAAGAACGAACGGTCGATCTTCGCCCTCAAATGTAACCATATCGTGAAATTACAGGATAACCGTTATTGCGGGCCGTTTGTCTCAACATGGACCAATGACTGGGCATTCGAACGGTCAACCTCACAATCCCGCAGCACACATTGAACGGCTGTTGCTAACTCATTCCGAACTGTTTTGGCTACCGGCTTGTACGCCGGAGACCTATAAAAGCTCACATTGCCCCCCGAACGGTCAAACTTGAACAAAGAGTCACTCCTTGCGAAGAAATCCATTCCAGAGTGTTGACGTCGATATGCCTTCCCGTAGAACGGCAACCCAAGCTCCCACCGGCACTGGTCACGAGCCAGATGTTGCTCCCAAACGCAGTCGACGTCCACCTACCGCCGGTCATGATGACCCTTTGTCTGGCACTCAAAGCGCAAACCTTCATACACCATTGGTACGTCCTGCCATCACTGTCCCCTGAATGCAAGTATACTCAGCCCGAATGTGGAATCTAGATCTCCTCGCCAATAGCGAAGACCCCGAAACAAAAGCACTGGAAGATTGTTCATCGAAAATGCTTGCAGGGTTTTAAGGACGCTGATAGAGAGCGGGACGAGCTCTTACGATCCATACAACGACTCGAAGCCGACAACGCCCAAGCCACGGCAAAGATTCGTCAGCTGAGTGACACCAATGACCAGAATCAGGGCAAGGTTCAAACACTTGAGGCTCAAATATCCAGTCTGAAACAGCAACTCGAATTTGCACAGGCTTGTTGCACCACCGGCGATAATCTGTTGCCCATATTACTGGAGGTCAGCGGCAATTTCCATTCTGCGCAGAGCCAGCTCGACAAGAAGATAGAGGCAGAAAAAAACAAGTTTGCATTTGCTGGCTTATCTGCTTCTGATGTGCTATGGCCGGTCCATAATGGGCAGATGGGTTCGTTTGGTACCAACTCGCTCCCAAACTATCCAATACCGAATACGCTTTCGTCGACCAATCAACAAGCGCCGGTCCAATCCAACCAGCAACCTCTCCAGGCAGCCAGCCATTATATACCGCAACTTTGAAGAGAAAGTGTGTGCTATCATGAAGGAATTACGGGGTTGTCCATGTAGCCAGTCAGAACATGAATCAGCAAATACCATCATCCACGCAGTGCGTCTACGAAGTACTTGTAACACCTAGACAAGAAACATCCAGTATATTCGATACACCAGACCGGAGAAGTTGAGTAGATTCATGACTATAGTTGCATGGTCATACTATTCCGTCTTCCCGAACCCGAAGATCGTACTTGTACACATCTCCATTAGGACCCACCATGTCAACGGCCATTCGCCGGAGATTATGGTGGCTTTCGACCGAAATATGCCTTACCGCGAATGATAGGTTTCGCATTTCCCAATTTACTGAAGCCGTAGGAGTGCCTGCCATTATCCGAAATTGCAGGACGCTAGCCCGACTGTAGGCTGAAAATGAAAGTCCCACTCGTCCACGACAAACTCGTCTATGGTACTTCTTTTTGACTAGTGTCTCGTTTCAATTACGTCAAGTTCGTGAAATGGCGTCTATGCGATTTTTTTGCCGCATTTGTCATGTAGTGCATCCATAACGCCGGTGGCCCAGTCTTTCGACTTAAGCTAGGTTGGTTTGGCGTCAGGATCACGAAGCATAAGCTATGGCACACAGTCCGTGTGTCACGATCTCACTGATCTACCGCTATCTTGCTAACTCCAAAGTAGTTTGTTGTCCCTTAGATTGTTAAGCAGTCTCAAAGAACTTTGACCAAAACGACTTCTATCTGTACTCCGAATTTGTCACTTCGCTTGGGCAGATTAATGAGCCAATCAGAGCGGACATTGGCGAGGACCTTTGCATCAGTCGCGCGCGCCAGCCTAGGCTAAGTCCGAGATCAGCGTCAGATCCTGGTAGCGCAAGATCTTCGTGTCGATCTGACAGATCCACAAATCGTCCCTTTGAAACGGTGCGACAGTCACGCAACAATGCGGGAGCTGGTGTGGAGTCATATCGGTTGAGGGATGCTAGTATGTGAAGCTATAGCCGCCTGTTATACGACAATGCTGCAAATGTGGTGATCTGAATTTGCTCTGTTGATCGAAGAACAAGCGATCCTAAGAAGGAACACCGTCTCGGTATATCATAT
>NW_019173438.1:0-6629 GCF_001773325.1 Penicillium arizonense | reverse complement strand
CAACTTGTGCCGACCTTCTTTCAGGGTCTCTTTCTTCACAATCAACTGGCAAGCGTCTCCTTTCTTGGTAATGCCACAGCACGTCTTATTTTCCCTAAGGGGCCCCATCTGACAGATAGTCAAGGGGTCCCAAAGCCACTGGGAGTCTGACATCTTGAGCGTAGTACGTGGGTGAGAGGCGAGGAATGTATCAAGGCGGTGGTGGCGACTGAAAGACAAACTGCTAAAGAGTAATCTGAGCATTTATAGTAATCCTTCTCTGCTACCAGAATTTGTTACGCATGAGATTGTGTAGTGACATGGGTGGCAATAATCAAAAGGTCCTTGGCTTGCAGGGCAGATGTTTGAGCTCCCAGAAGTACTCCGTCTCCTGGGACCTGAATATGTGTTCCTGGAAACCGGATGGGTGCTCCCAGGAAGGGCATGGGTATTCCTGGGAGCTCAGGGACTCCCAGGAACCCATACATGAGTCCCAGGAACCAGAATTCCGTTCCCAGGCAGCTAGCAGCCTTTAGCCGTTGGTAAAAGTGCACACCTATTGGCTACATGAATGCTTACACAACATTGGTCTCTACATCCGGGTCGGTAAAACGTCCTCAGGTAACCTCGGGTTCCTAGGAACAAGTACCGCTTTCCTAGGAGACATGAAAGGCGTTCAGCACGTGCAGCGTAGAAGCTCCGATCGTAGAGACGAACACCAAAAGTCGTTGGAGCTCTTCAGTCTCACTAGACGCTTGGACCGTCCGTGAGAGTTCCACTGAGCGTTTTATTAATATAAAAGATGTGTCCTCGAAGATCTACGAGCCTCCTCGCTTGCTCTGTTTTCAAATCTTTCTTCTCTTTGGTGTGCGTTGTACCTAAATTCACATCCTCTTGTCTGTCCACCAATATGGATTGGAGCTCTGACTATCTTCAGTCAATCCTCGGCCAAATTATTGGCGATCCCACTCATCGTTTGGGGTGCCGATGGGTTGACGATAATGGAGTCTGTTGCCAAAATCCCGTGTCCAAGGATTCACGGATAAATGGAGCGATATGCCTCAAGATGTTCCAAGATCTCCCTACCGGTCACCCACCTAAAACGAGACTCTCAGAGGCTGCAAGGTACATGCTATGTCCAGAATGCAGGCGTCATTCCTCCCGACCCAGAAAGTGCGCCCAAAGATGGATGGATCGGTTGTATGCCCAAGCCAGTCAAATGGAGGAAACCACTCAAACCCAGAAGGATGGGCACTGGTCCGTTTCGCTAGCACAACACTGGCCAACTAGTCTCTCCTACGAAATCGGCACAACGGGTACATTTCGACGCCTAGATCCTGACGATCGGTTCTTATGAACCGCAAGGAGGTGACGGCAACCTTTCGATGAGGAACACAAAAACACTCTCGATGCAATCTGAGAGCCAGCTGGTCGCTCCGTGAGATCTTGGAGATCACACAAAAATTTCATTACAACCATCTTGCCTGTAAATACATTATTTTCCAGCCAGCCGCCCCAGCCATAAACCAAACCAAATCATGAAATGATCCTCTTTGCTGACCCCTATCGGCTTTTTTTGACCTGGATCCCTGATTCACACCAACGGCGGCCCGGTTTGCTGGCTTATTGAGGAGCAGCCACTTCACCTTCACATTACTAGCCCTTTACTATATTTGATTTAGTATTGATGTAAGAAGAGAATGTTCATATTGGACTGCATACCGAGCTCATGGCTGTCTGGATGCGTCTTCTGTCTCTGGAACTCCTTAGATAGTAACTCTGGCGATGGAGCTGCCGATCGTCGAATGCGGTCCCATTCAAATGCAGCTTCAAGGGAATCAGAAGTAGATTCAGCACGGGGTAGCGAGTTGGCGATGCTAGACTGGGAAAAATCGTCTCCCAGAATATGTTGAAGCTTCCGCGTCATCTTCTGGGCACGACAGAAAATCAGTTGAGTTTCCATAATCAGAACAAACTGAAATGTAAATGTGACTCTCTTAAGGGAAGAAGTGCTGTAAACCGAATTAAGGAGATGACAGCATATATATGTGCCAACGTAGAGACAAACCCATTTCAAGTACCATAGCAAACTGAATCTAATATATACATGTAATGATAACCGTTCTGCACGAACAAGCTGTAAACAATCTTGGTCACTCCGCACACAGAGACCAATGTACATGATCAAGAGACGATGCCCGGTGAACCATCGTTAAGCCATGACTTAGCTGCACTGTTCCGCAGCCTTCTCGCTGCCACTTTCCGAGTCACCACCGGAATTCTCACCGCTATTGCCCAACTCCTGTGCTTCCAATTGCTTCAACAGCACATCAAGCATTACCTTTGTTGACTCCGGCTCTTGGCCGGATTGGTTGGCACCGCGCTCCTTCAGCCAATGATCCACCACGCCTCCTAGTTTCTGGCTGAGTTCAAAGAAGATATCCGCTAGTCTGGATACATGCTCCAACTCCTCAGTCGCCTGCTTCTCGGCAGCCTTGGAAGCGCTTAATTCCTGTTCAAGTTTGGACTGGGCTCGTTCTGCCCGGACTGCTCGAATGTCGAGCCTCGCGAGAATTCGGAGATATTCCTATCTTGGAATTAGACGCGGCTTCAGAAAGGGGTTTATTTGCCTACCGAGGAATCCATTCTGTCAAGTACAAGATAGGTACTGAGTAACCAGCGGATGGGCTTGATGCAAGTAGCAGGAAGCTTGTTCGAGCAACTGAGGATATTGTGCACGTATTTATAGCTCTACATCAGTAGCCAGCCTCCAGGTAGAGAATTGGACTTCCAATAGACTCACTTCTCGCAGGCCATGAACGGTCCGTTTCAGCTCTCTTGACCGTATATGGTTAACCGGTCCAATTTTGAAACGACGACTGCGAGAGCCCGAGAACATTTGTGCAATGCACAACCTGACCCAGTGCCTTATGTACTGCCACTGGGGATCATATAAACCTTCTCGTGCTCTTCCGACCTAAGGCCTGCGTATGTATTGCATCAAACCACGTCTCGGCTTGAACGAAAACAGCGAAGATCGGAATAGTAAATCGTAGTTATCTGTCGTCCAATGCGTGGAGTCTGTGGCTCCAGTCCTCCATCCCACAAGACGATTGCCCGGTGAATTGGATAACCCTGATCTCTCGGAGTTCATCAGTGGAGCACAAGCAAACAGGCATGGGAAATGGGTTCATAGTACAAGGGCATTCCAACTATGAACCAGTTGGAGCAAGCGTACCGTCAATTGAGATCTGCTTTCAGCAAGGTCAAGATTGGAGGACCGCAGTGGACGGTGCTGTTGCAAGCATAGTGATCTGGTTGATAGGAGTAATTGTTAACCGTCGACCTTGGGCAGGGAGTAAGATGATGTTCAAACCGAATCATACCACATATTCATTGACCAGGACAAACTTCTGTATGCACGCCAGGCTGACAGTATTCCTCGTTGACAGCAAGCGAGTACTGCAAGATGGAGATGAAGGGAACTGCGGCATTTGAGATGACAGAAAGAAGTCTAAACCCGTTAGGGAAGCTCAACTGGGCCAGTGCCGTGTGTGACTGACTTAACGCGTGCCAGAGGTCGAGACCGCCGAATCGCGTACTCTGGCTTATGACTTCTAATAACGGGATAACGGAAATTATGCGACAGGGATACGCGATGGTAGCATAATACTCGATATCTGGTTGTGTGGCTGCACTATTGAGTCGCGTTCGACTGGAGGGTGGGGTAGTCTTTGAGGATCCACGAATCGGCGCCCCGACTAATCTCCACTGATCGCCCAGAGCCTAGTCTTTTTACGAACGTGGATCTGCGAATGGTCCACTACTGTTGCCGCAAATTACTTACGGCGTGTATCATACTGTAGATTGGAGATCATTGATGGACAGCTTCAGCTTAATATACCATTATGGAAAAGTAACTTAGGAGAGGTGATTTAAAAATGAATAATATATGTTACCTACCGGTTCCTGCTCGGCAAGATAAGCTGTGTCATGATACAGTTTCGAGCAATTAGCGGCGACGAGTACGACCGAAAGTATACCGTCCCTGGAACATGTCTAAACCGGTCTATGTCTCAAACTCAATTCAGAAAATTGACTAATGCTCTGTTTATGTTTCAAATGGAACTTTAGTTCCGCGCGGCTCAACATGCCCCGAGACCGCTAACGGAATGGTCCGCCAATGAGACATAGGATGGAAGATTAAAGATGTAAGCAATAAGACAAGGTAGATGAGTAACATACGCGGGTAGCGAGAGCCGGCACTTGGCGAAATTGTATGGGCCTGGCAAAGCTTGGGCCGTATAAATGAGCCCGGGGTCAAATTTCGAGGATTATGTCTATTGAGGATGCGTACTTCGTCCCAAAAATGTTCAACGCCTAACCGCAGAATCATACGTGACGGAACGCGATCACCATTGAGGTACCTACCGGTTAAGTGATGGTTAAGTGATGGTTAACAGTCCCCGGAGAGCGTGAAATGAAGAACGAACGGTCGATCTTCGCCCTCAAATGTAACCATATCGTGAAATTACAGGATAACCGTTATTGCGGGCCGTTTGTCTCAACATGGACCAATGACTGGGCATTCGAACGGTCAACCTCACAATCCCGCAGCACACATTGAACGGCTGTTGCTAACTCATTCCGAACTGTTTTGGCTACCGGCTTGTACGCCGGAGACCTATAAAAGCTCACATTGCCCCCCGAACGGTCAAACTTGAACAAAGAGTCACTCCTTCTTGCGAAGAAATCCATTCCAGAGTGTTGACATCGATATGCCTTCCCGCAGAACGGCAACCCAAGCTCCCACCGGCACTGGTCAGGGCAGTTCCGAGCCAGATGTTGCTCCCAAACGCAGTCGACGTCCACCTACCGCCGGTCATGATGACCCTTTGTCTGGCACTCAAAACGCAAACCTTCATACACCATTGGTACGTCCTGCCATCACTGTCCCCTGAATGCATGTATACTCAGCCCGAATGTGGAATCTAGATCTCTTCGCCAATAGCAAAGACACCGAAACAAAAGCACTGGAAGATTGTTCATCGACGATGCTTGCAGGGTTTTAAGGACGCTGATAGAGAGCGGGACGAGCTCTTAGGATCCATACAACGACTCGAAGCCGACAACGCCCAAGCCACGGCAAAGATTCGTCAGCTGAGTGACACCAATGACCAGAATCTGGGCAAGTTTCAAACACTTGAGGTTCAAATATCCAGTCTGAAACAGCAACTCGAATTTGCACAGGCTTGTTGCACCACCGGCGATAATCTGCTGCCCATACTACTGGAGGTCAGCGGCAATTTCCGTTCTGCGCAGAGCCAGCTCGACAAGAAGATAGAGGCAGAAAAAAACAAGTTTGCATTTGCTGGCTTATCTGCTTCTGATGTGCTATGGCCGGCCCATAACGGGCAGATGGGTTCGTTTGGTACCAACTCGCTCCCAAACTATCCAATACCGAATACGCTTTCGTCGACCAATCAACAAGCGCCGGTCCAATCCAACCAGCAACCTCTCCAGGCAGCCAGCCATTATATACCGCAACTTTGAAGAGAAAGTGTGTGCTATCATGAAGGAATTACGGGGTTGTCCATGTAGCCAGTCAGAACATGAATCAGCAAATACCATCATCCACGCAGTGCGTCTACGAAGTACTTGTAACACCTAGACAAGAAACATCCAGTATATTCGATACACCAGACCGGAGAAGTTGAGTAGATTCATGACTATAGTTGCATGGTCATACTATTCCGTCTTCCCGAACCCGAAGATCGTACTTGTACACATCTCCATTAGGACCCACCATGTCAACGGCCATTCGCCGGAGATTATGGTGGCTTTCGACCGAAATATGCCTTACCGCGAATGATAGGTTTCGCATTTCCCAATTTACTGAAGCCGTAGGAGTGCCTGCCATTATCCGAAATTGCAGGACGCTAGCCCGACTGTAGGCTGAAAATGAAAGTCCCACTCGTCCACGACAAACTCGTCTATGGTACTTCTTTTTGACTAGTGTCTCGTTTCAATTACGTCAAGTTCGTGAAATGGCGTCTATGCGATTTTTTTGCCGCATTTGTCATGTAGTGCATCCATAACGCCGGTGGCCCAGTCTTTCGACTTAAGCTAGGTTGGTTTGGCGTCAGGATCACGAAGCATAAGCTATGGCACACAGTCCGTGTGTCACGATCTCACTGATCTACCGCTATCTTGCTAACTCCAAAGTAGTTTGTTGTCCCTTAGATTGTTAAGCAGTCTCAAAGAACTTTGACCAAAACGACTTCTATCTGTACTCCGAATTTGTCACTTCGCTTGGGCAGATTAATGAGCCAATCAGAGCGGACATTGGCGAGGACCTTTGCATCAGTCGCGCGCGCCAGCCTAGGCTAAGTCCGAGATCAGCGTCAGATCCTGGTAGCGCAAGATCTTCGTGTCGATCTGACAGATCCACAAATCGTCCCTTTGAAACGGTGCGACAGTCACGCAACAATGCGGGAGCTGGTGTGGAGTCATATCGGTTGAGGGATGCTAGTATGTGAAGCTATAGCCGCCTGTTATACGACAATGCTGCAAATGTGGTGATCTGAATTTGCTCTGTTGATCGAAGAACAAGCGATCCTAAGAAGGAACACCGTCTCGGTATATCATAT
>NW_019173437.1:4808-6795 GCF_001773325.1 Penicillium arizonense | reverse complement strand
TTGATTGACCTGGACCTTGAACCCTCTTGCACGTGGTGGACGGACGATGACCCTTTCTACCATGCAACATCCGAAACGATTACAGCCTCCGAACGAGCAGAATCTTCCAATACTGGCACGGTGTTTGAGACCAGTTGGACGCCGGCCCTTTTGCCTGTTGCACATACTGTCCCTGGACAGGCCACGCGGCTCTCAGGAGATACATTGGTCGATAATAGACGATCCTGGCAGGGCGATGAGTCGGCGGTTGGGGCCCAGAGTGCCAATCACAAAAAGTGGGTTCGGCAGAAAATCATCAAAGGCTGCTTCTAGGTTAGCCAAACATGTTAATAAGTTACCCGGACATAATCATCCATTTGGACAAGTACGAGTCGTAGGCCTACTGCGTTTATCTCTATGACCGCGCATGTATTTGTCCTGGATAATTCGTCACATCGCTCTGGCCTAGCACAGCGTGAAGCTAGAATTGACAACACGAGATGCGACCGGAGCTGCCTAGACTCTAAAGCTTCCAAAACAGGCTGGGGTTTAGTCTGAATCCTTTTCTGAATAATTACCTCCGATTAAGTGAGCAGATAACAGCAAGCAGTCACGTGAGTGAATCAATTAGTGTTGGGGTGCAATGTATGGCCTCGGGCGGTGAAAGGGAGATCGGATCCGACACAGGGGCTGATCTCGCTGAGCCGTGGGTCCATCTGAACATGGATCGGGATCGTCGCGTGGACAACCCTGAACCAACATTGGCCGTACCACGTCTACTTTGAGGTTTTGAACTCATAACCACTATTATTAATTTGGTTTTCTCAGATATCGTTCATATATCGCGTATTTAATCCTGGGGCCCTTGTCGCTTGTTCGTATATGAGATGTGAGATGTGTATTCATTGGTTGGCCCTCGCAAAGGTATATTGTGAACTGAATGGGCCGAGGAATAGCGCCATTTCCGTAACAGTGGACACCCTCTCGCGGTAGGTGCTTACAATTCGATGTAAAAGACGAGGGATCAGAAAGAAAGAATAGAAAAAAAAGAAAAAAAGGAATTGCTTCATTGTGTGATGGTGACATCAACCAAATGAAGGGATGCGCGCCGGCCAAATCGCCCATTGACCCGGCCCTCTGTCCCTAATCAACTCACATTCTACATGCCTCCTCATTTTGACCATACCATCACCATGCCGACGCTGACGTTAGAACCGATTCGGGGGCTCGTTCAGCCGGAAACTCTTCCGGAAGCTCTGCTCTACTGTTGCTATCCCTTTCGAGGTCCTCGGCTAGCGCCAGGTGACACCCGTCATCGCGAATGCGGAAGGTTCATAGGCCCTGTCGCGCCCAGCGTTGCCGAACTCGGGACTTATCGATAAGCCACATTATCGGCAGCAGGAGGCCTACGACCCAAATGAATAACGAACTGAGCATATCGTCGCGTAGGAACGCTAATTTCACCCCCGGTCAGTCATCGAAGAAACGTGTGAACTACCATCTGAAGCAGCCCTAAATGCGCGAGCGCAGCGAGTCTCATATCAAAACGCTCGAGCAGCACCGAGGCCTCGCGTCACAAAAGCCCGCCCACTACCACCAGGCTGTTCTCTGGCACAACGAGCAACTCCAGTCAGAGAATAGAGAGCTCCGCCAAGGGTTCAAGGCCGGTGCGAATATCATACAACTTCCATTCCAGTAAGGACTTCTCGTATTGCGTTTGCTAATCTGAATGTTACATATATCGAAACGGTTTCTAGTAAATCCAATGAAAGGAATAGGCCCGTGGTTGAGTGAAACATAGTTTCACAGCACAAAAGCGAGTAGGCCAAGAGGAAAGAGACAATATGCAACTGCAGTGAAGCCTATACCATTGCTTCTCATCTTTGGTAACAGAAAGTGGAAGAACAGTGGAAATCTGGTGCCACTGTACATCTCAAGCACCAGATCAGTCATGGCGAGCATGGTCAAGTGGCCAGCCTTCAGGCGTTAGCTGCCCACAGAACTCAGG
>NW_019173437.1:0-4758 GCF_001773325.1 Penicillium arizonense | reverse complement strand
TGTACATCTCAAGCACCAGATCAGTCATGGCGAGCATGGTCAAGTGGCCAGCCTTCAGGCGTTAGCTGCCCACAGAACTCAGGGTTATACACCGTGCCTGCCTTGTCCAGGGTAGCCACATACCGATTGCGGCCCCCACGTTTGCCGTGCGTCTTATAGTGGGCATTGAGGTTGTCACGCCGCGAGAAACTGCGTTGGCACCCAGGGACCCAGCAGACATGAGGTCTCGCTCCTGAATGGCTTGCCAGGTGACGGTTCAAGGTCTTTTGGCGTTTGAATTGGCGCTTGCATCCCGAAAGCCAGCAATTGAACTGTTGCCGTGGGGTGCTGGCTTGTGGACGTCCGTGACCAAAATCGGAGGAATCTTGCGTACGGATGGGATTGGGGGATTGTCGGAAGACGTGACAGGCCTCTGCAACCTGTGTATCTTGGCCAACGTGGTGCCCTCCAAGCCGCTCTAGCCAGGGATCATTGGTATTCTGTGGGGCTGGCAAGGGGCAGGTTCCGTGCAAATTAGGCACCAGGTCAAAATGGCCAGGGGAAGCCTCCAAGGGTGAGTTCGATGGCTCCCAGATAGGCTGGTATCGAAACCAACAGACCACAGGCCGCCATCCGCAATGGCTGGAACCTGGAATTGAGCAACTCATTTGTTGACAAAGATGACCATGGTCTCTGGTTTGGCTGATGTGCAATGGGTGTGTCAAGCCATGAGAGATAGAGTCGCACTTTTCATGCTGGTGGAACTCCATGCCAGGCTGTTCGGTGGGTATGAGATCGATCAGGTCTTTTTGCTCGCTTCTGTCACCGTAGAAGAGTAGTGTGTCGCTTGGGAATAACATATCCGTCTCACATGCTTGCGAGGATGTTGCCGTAGCTTGTTGTACCATTTGTGAACTGTCGCCCACACTAAGCATGAATCGGGATTTCTGTGCCAAAAATGAGGCGAAAGTAGGAGGCATTAACCCCACTGTCAAGAGCGATGTCTCGGTACGAAAATCGATCAGTCTTTAAGAGTGTCCCTTGAAATAACACGGACGAAACAAAAGGTAGAAAAAGTCAGCGAAACTCGCGCAGAAACCTAGAATACCTGAATCATCGCTGCTTGCTCACCCAAGTTGCTAGTTGACCCTCCCTTCAACAATCCTATCGAAAACGAAGTGTTGCCATTTGCTGTGCACGGTTTGATTTCAACGTGATCCTGGATTGTTGACAAAATACATGAACAGCATATAAAGACGCCTGTTTGTGAGGCGAGATGGTCGTTGATTCAACGTTGACCAGACACCACCAGTGAGGCTAGTTAAATCCGGGCTTTTGTCGCCGACAACTAGGAATCAAGCAGACACGAGTGCCCGGCTTGATACAGAATCCCCAGTCTTTCACCAGTCGCTGACATGGCTGTATCAGTTGTTGCTCACCGGTCCTGGCCAGCCAAATGCTTTCGAATTAAGAAATATAGCGCTTGATTTTATGTAGCCGTTGAAGCTGCGAGACATGATTCAACGCTGCTTGAACAACTTATTTGGCTACTAACATATCCATCAGCATGGGAATAGGGGTGCTCAACCACCGTAAATACCAAATAGCCATCAAAATCAAATAAACGACTGCGTTGAGACCCATACCTCTGTCGTAACACTAACAAGGTGACTACGTGTCTCCAGGTGGACTATAAGAGAGGCTATCATCCTGTACAGACTAATTTCTTTGCCTATCACGAAATGGATGCTCCAAGGAACGTACCGGACCAAAATAATGAAGGAGGTCACCAGCCGACTGGACTGCCAATTCAGGTTGATAAAGGCCAACCAAAGGACGCTTCTGATCCCAAACCACGACAGGTAAGTTAGGTGCATTCCATACAGTATCAGATCTTGTGGCTGACTGCTGGCATTCTCCCTCCCGCAGCTGGAAACCGACCAGAAAGAAACCTTGACGATTGAGCGCTTTCAACCCATCTTGGCGACACTAGCAAATCTCGAACGCGACGATCCGAAACTCGCATTTCAAGCGGCTCGATCCGTGGGGCTCTATCGACGTCTATGTGCATCATGTGTGCCTAGGCACCTCAGTGGCGAGGATGTCGACCAGAAGAGTCAATTCTCGAAGGAGGCTAGCATTAACCCGAGCAAAGAGAAGAATGGATCTCAGCTTCCTCATGATGAGCAGCGATTACGACTGCTTTCCTTTGAGCAGGCTTTGGAATCGTCTTGGGAACGGATGACTGTCGTGCTCAATGGCTGGAACCAATGCTCGAAAAGTAGTCTGGGCATGTTGGTGGATGTCAAAACAACCGAGTGAGGGGTTGCCAGTGGGAAGTGTGCCATGTATTTCTTTACTGCCATGTAATGAACCAAACAGAGAACAAGTGAAGCCCGTACTCTAACGTAGTGTCAATCCTTTGACGGGGTTTTGTTTTATTTAGAGAATGTTGTACAAAGCACATTGCCATTACGTGACTATTGACGACCTTGCGGACGTCGTTCAGAAAACAATGGAAACACAAGTACAGTCACATGAGTGCGTCGCATTCACTTATAGTTTTCCAGGAGATTATGTACAAAGACCGACGGATCCAGGGATGGCGTCGTGGGTAGTGTCGCTAGCGGGGACAAGGTAGAGTGACCAGAATACGGTAGAGGTTCTGTGCGCGGCCACAAAGATAATCGGAAGCAGGGGGGCATCGCTCCAGGATTGGCTAGGGATATGATGTCCAGGATCTGTCCACGCACCCGGCGTAGATTCCCCATGGCCGTTTCAACGCGGGGCAGGAAGAACAGATGCTCTCCCACCGTCTCGCCAGTTAACTGATGAAATCTTGCAAGCCTCAACTCCACCCAGTAGACCTCTTCAAAAAGAAAGAACGCTGACATGTAAAGGAAGAGGTCATCAGCTTGAGTGGCGAACGACAGAGGATCTGGACCCGTCCACTTAAAGCCCGACTGGTTATCGTTGTTGGGGTGGAAGAAGCATTCGACCAAGGGGGATTCTTGTCCCTCGTGTGCTACAGACTTTAATCTATTCGGAAAGTCTAGCGCAATATCTTCGTGATCTGCGCAAAGACAAGGAGGCGGCGCCGGTATACAAGAGGATTCTCGCCAGATTGCGTGAAGGTCGAGATCGAAGTCGATATCTAGTCTGTTGTGAGCACAGGCACGCGGTGAAATAAAGTTATACGAACCATCTTGACCAGATTTGTCCATCTGCTTCAATTCTTTCCCGGTATAGTCGTTGAGGGGGAGGATGTGGCAGCTACGTTTGAACTGGCAGTGAAGGGTTGCTGGAGGTTTAATATAATGGCGGAGGCCAATTATTCTTTCAATGTGGCAGACAGAGGACCAGTAAATCAGATGTTAATTGTTCAAGGAAAGAGAATCGACTAATGTACTAAATATTCGTGAAGCGTTGATCTTTCACCAGGATGAACGAAACGTCACCGTCGGTCGTATGGCCGCTTCACCGGGTATTCACCAACGTTGAGATATCCTCGGTGAGATATACCCGTCTACCGTCCCACAACACCGGCGCTTATATGCACTGCAAGGAGAGATCTCTTTCATCTAACAGCCATCTCTTCACTCTTGAAGCTGTCGACACAGCGACGTGGTGTTGTAACGTAGAACTGGCCCTAGCTACATCGGAAGGAGACCAGCCGAAGGGGATCTGCTCAGGCTACTTAGTTTCGTTCGTTTGTTATCTGAAAGAATCAGGCATTGATTTTCAATCTTGAGCAAAGTCATGGTGCTGAGGCTTAGCTTCAGATAGGGGGCTAGTAGGTGCTGGAAATCAGAGTGGGCGCCCGTCAAACGACAACTGGCCACGGAAATCTGGATCGTAGTCGGGGCTCGTCTCGTCGAGGGTAGCGACATAACGGTTGCGACCACCGGGTCTCGCATGTGTCTTTGTACAATGGACCTTGAGGTTGTCGCGGCGTGAAAAGCCACGGTGACATCCAGGCACCCAGCAGACATAGGGTTTTTCCTTCGAGTGACTCCTTGTATGGCGCTCGAGGTGGTCCTGACGCTTGAAGCCCATTCTGCACCCAATGATGCTGCATTTGAATTTTCGCTTATGCAGATCAAATTCCTGGTCCTTAACTTCCGGCTTATGATCAGGCTTCTTGTCATAAACGTGACAGTCAGGCAGTGAAAGATCGTTTACGCACGCGCTCTTGTCTATCTGGGAGTGCCCTGGTGGTTGATCAAGAAACCAAGGGGAGATACCCGTATCAGCGGGGATAGGACAGACTTCAGCAGCGGCGCCAAGATTTGCTGTAAAATTTAAGGGCTCAGGAGTAGTTTTCAAAGTATTTGGAAAAACCAGCGCGGGGCTGATAGTCTGCATTGTCGAGAAATCAGCCCCGGCAGCCGTTCAGTTACATTGGACATTGGGATCGAGTCAATTCGTCGCAACTGACAAAGCCTCAATGGTGGCGGGCAAAGTATGGAGGTCGATTCAACGGAATGGTCTGCTACCTGAGAAAGATAGAGGCTGGGGATGCCATGGTCCCTGAGCGGGATTGGCGTATGATGATGAGAACCCCGGGAACAGTAGTAGACCTGGATGACTCCATGCTCTGCCCGATTGTCACATTGCAGCGAAGCAGCGTCAGTGCGGTTAGCCTTCCATATGCTGTCATCGAGGTTGGACCAGCTTGGCAGGACCTGTGAGTCCAGATAATGGAAAGGGTTTGTCGCTGCGGTTGGCAGCTTGACGGTTGAGAACTTGGTATCATCGTGCTGAACATGAAGCTCTGGG
>NW_019173436.1:0-6802 GCF_001773325.1 Penicillium arizonense | reverse complement strand
GCTTGTAGATCGGGGAGGTACTCCATTACTCACATGTTCTGGAGGTCAATACTAGAGAAGAAGACACGGAAATGGGCTCCGAGGTTTTTGCGCTGGTGTATATTGGACGGAATGCACGGATTTCTGTTTCGCATCGTCTTTGAAGTTAGTCCAGTTTCGGAAATGGTCGCGCTGAAATCTACATACCTGGTATGGAAATCGCTCTTTTGCATCGATATATTCAGGGGCGGGACAGTGGTGGGCTGCTATGGTGGACAGATGTTCGCATAGATACTTTGACCAGCTAACCCAAATCTTGTTATTAGATCGGCTGGCATGGGTAGCAAAGTGGACCTGGTGGTAGTCACGTCTCACAAGCACTTTCTAGCTTGTCGGTCCACAACGTAATTACAGTATAGATGTCAGTACAGTGGAAATCCAGTAGGTCAAAGGGAAGAACTTATCAGGTGCCTCAAACCGAAGGCCTCGACTCTGCATAGCCAAGTGATAGTATTGGAGAACAAATTGCTGGGAGCAGAGGACGTATTTATAGGCTTCTCGGCTCCTGTCGCGTACGTGCTCTATTAGGGAGCAAACGTTGAAGGACACGACGCCTATCCCAAGTGAGGCCTGTTGCGACCCATGCCTTCGTTCTACCGCAACTATTTGCAGCGGAATTCTGGTGTCATTTTAGATGCCCAGCGAGAAAAATGTGCTAGAGTCATGTTGAAAATGAGTCAAGTGAGTCGGTTAAGAAACGTTGGCTCACTGTTGAATCTACGGTCTTCTATAATGAGGCACTGGAAGCTAATCAATATTGGATTTACCAAAAAGCGCTCAAATTGTCGTCACTAATAATCATGGATTTTTTCCGGCCTCGCTTGAGTGTTGGTTGTCTGAGCTGTGTGTGGTTCTGTCCGTCTAGACTGCGGAAAGCGTCAGGCCACGGTCGCGCGGGCGCCGGTACTCGATCCGTCAACCCGTTGGTTGCCCTTCGTTGTTGACTTTAGTCAACTTTTGAACTTGTGACCAGCGTTGAAATAGATACCTTGTTCTTTCACTTTCCTTTTTCAGTACTTTAAGTTTTACTCTATCTGATTTTGGGATTTCTGAGGCTTTCAACGAATGTGGAAAAAGTGTTGTGATCAAATATATATCACCTGGAGGAACTTTCATCACCAGTGAGCCACTGAGTATGAGGTACACTCACTATCCATCAACACCGCGAGACTGGATCACCATCACCATCATTGAATGGGATGCTAACGGAGCTCTGAAATTCAAAATCCGTCTGCGTTGATTGACTTTCATGGTGATAGTGAGACTGAGTACATAACCAACTATGTCTGTATAGTTACTGTAGTCTATAAAAGACTCCAAGGATTGATGGAGGTGGTATTGCTCAGACCCTCGACTTTCTCCTACAGACGACATGGATGCCTCAAACAGCTCGCCAGACCAGGAAAGAGAAGGAGAACAGCAGCTCAGTGCATTGCCAATCGTTTGTGAAAAAGACAATTCACAGGAAGCTTCTGATCATACGCCAATGGTAAGTGAAACGACTCAGCTTTCAATGCTTTTGCTGACCTTTGCAGCTCTCTCCCTCGCAACAGGAAGCAGAAACAAGACATACCTTGGTGACGGAACCCTTTCAACCTATTTTAAAAGTGCTAGCAGACCTCGAACGCGATGATCCCAAATTCGCCTTTCCAGCGGCTCGACTTGTCGGACTCTATCGACGCCTATGGGAGTCATGCCTGTCCAAGCACATCGATGGCCAGAAGCTAGAGCAGAGCAATCAGATCTTGAAGGAGGCTAGCACACACCTGAGCAAAACGAGGGACGGTCTTCAGCTTCGCCACGACAAGCAGCTGTCTCGGCTGCGCTTCTTTGAGCAGGCACTGGAATCATCTCGGGGTCCACTGATTAGGGTACTCGATGACTGGGATCACCCTTGCAGACTCAATCTACCAGGGTTTTTGGACAACGCAAGAGAAGAGTGAAGTATTGCATGTTCATATCTGTCCTATGTCTTACTGTAACAACTTGGAGATAATACGATAGAGCCGCAATTGAAAGAGAATTACCGCATGGAAGCATTCTATATTTGGCGCGTATTTACAGTAAGAAGGGCATGAATAGCCGTCGTGGAATGCGGTAGAGGCTCCGTACTAGGCCATAGGATCATGCGGAAGCTAATGGCTATTTCACCAATCCTATGTCGGGCGACTGTGTCTAGCAACTGCCTGCCTGCGTACCCGACACAGATTCCCCTGGGCCGTTTCAACCCAGGGAAAAAAGAATATATGCTCTCCTATAGTCTCGCCAGATGTCGAACCAAGCCGAGCTAGTCGACGCTCTATCTATTGCACCTCTTCGGGAAAAAAAAGCGAACGCTGACATGTAGAAATTATCGCTAGCCTGAGTAGAAATGAACGGAGAATCTGGACCCGTCCACTTGAAGCCGGAGAGATTGTCGTTATTGGGGTTAAAAAACATTCATTCAAGGGAGACCCCCGGTCCCATATTCTGCAGGCTCGGTTTCATCCTAGATAATATGTCGCGGATACAGATCCGTGGCAAGACATGAGGGCGTTGTCGATATACCAGAAGACTTCTGCCAGATAGCGTCACAGTCACCAATTTTAGCACAAAACAAGCATTGAAGGAACATGTACAGACACCACTCGCTCAATTCGTCCATTTCAATTCAGAAACTGCTGGTGGGAAATTACAGAAGTGTATGAAGTAGCAATTAATGGGGTTGGGAGGAACAGGATGCCACAAGCTGTGCAGAGATCTTATTTATCTTCAATTATAGAAGGCCAGGGCACGTTAGGAGGACTTTATGGCCAGATGCTAAGGTTTCGAAAAACCAGCGCTGGAAATACCAACAGCCGTGAAACGTTGACGCTTCGTCACAAAACCAAACTTCGTCCGCAGCTGCATGGGCATTTTCTATGATCAGCGAAAATATCTGGTACAGAACGCAAATACGCAGAAATATCCAAATTTGTCACTATCCACGAGCGCCCAACAATACTGAGACCTTATCAATTCCCATCAACATGATAGGCTTGAGGATCGCTCGCTTGCAAGGCTGAAACCACACCGTTACAAAGGGCCTGAACTGCTCGTTTTCGATCCCACAACACCAATTTCTGCTCCTCGCAAAGATGCAGAAGGATGTCACTGTCGCTTGCTAGCCACTCATTCAACTCTTGAAGCTGTCGCTGCTCATCCTCAAGTCGCATCTTCTCGACAGATTTGACCACGTAGCATTCCCATAGGCAGAAGTACAAGTCGAGCAGTTTGAGGGCTGGCGTAGCGAGGGTGTCATTGTATTGTAGAATTTTCATAAACTCCACCGTCAGGGCACCAGGTGTCACTGGGATCTGCAGAGTATTAGTGTTTCTGTTCGTTTCCTGCCGAAGAGGTATGACCGACCTTGGGCTCGATAATTGTGCCGTTTGAAGATTCTTGTGGGTGGTTTTCCGAGGACTCATCTTCTCCATCTTGGGATACCCGACGCTGTCTCTTCGCTGGCCGATCAATTGGAGAAGGCGAGGTGGGATGGTCCATCATGGCTGTAGAAATGAAATGGAGGAAAAGTTCTGCTCGAGAGCCTTTTATAGACCGGCAAACTCACACCAAGGCTGCTGTGATTGCACTCATAACCACCTGGGTCTGGTTTTCAACAGCATTGAATACTTCAGTAAACAGTTACCTCAACTGTTGATGCTCGATCTCACCTGTTGTTCACCCAAATACTCAGTTATATGAAGAATTGGGCGACAGGTGAAGCCTTACAACACACATTGCAGATGATATCCCTAATGGTGGCCTGCAAGTGTATTCCTGATGCATTGGATCCTAAATCGAGTAGAGCTCATTGAAGTTAATTGTAACGTTATTGTGACTGCGAATCATCTGAACGACGGTGATGCAAATTTCGATTTCAGATAGCGCTTCATATCACGAGAGTTACCTAAATTAAATATCACTCGCTCTTACAGACCACGGCCCATGTTTCTCCCTGGCAACGGCGCCAAAATCGTTTGACCGAAGTTATCGTCTTCTATCCGGTTCCCAATGATCCTTCGGATGTAATAGTCACTTCCCAACTCTAAAGATCTCCTCAAACTACCATTTTGTGAGTCTTCTACACACTACAAGCGCAAATACAATTGGGACTTATCAAAAACATGTTAACTTCTTGTTTCCCAAAGCTTAAGCGAAAGCTTCAAAATTCATTCAAAGTCTTTTCTCCCAGTCGATCAAAATATCTCCCAGATATCCCTGCCACCGCTTCTGAATCTGGACGCACGCGGCGATCAGCTGCCCCATCCCCAGAGGTGTCCCCAACAAACATAAAAAACCATGAGAAAGAAACAACAGACAACTCGATTGACTTGCAATCCATCACCACAGAGCGTTACAAAACAGGGTCAAGCTCAACTCATCATCTGACTCAGATCCCGCGAGGAGAGTAGCAGGCTGGGCGGGTGGGTTGTGAAAAAGCAAAAGCTTTCGGGTGCCCACTTCCGTGGGAAACATGCGACAGTTGCCAGAGAACGTCAATCAACTTTCTTTATCGGAGAACACCGTGCTTATCACTGGAGGCATGTAACGGATACAGCTCAAGTGAAGGGGTTTCTCGTCTGGAGAAGATCCGGACGACGGATTTTCACGGCTCCGGCCAACCTAAGCACCGCTCGATTTGCCTCTTCGGGCAGTCTTTCCTTGTTTTTGAGAAGGCCTCATTGGGGAACACGGCCATGTCAACGCTGTAAGGCATGCTGCTTGGCCACGGATGTACCAATAGAGCCGAATCATGAGTTTCCGATTGACCCATGACATCTTTGGCTTGATCCGGACGAGCATCTAACAAACGCAAAATTTGGTTGGCCCACACCTTTCGTCGAGAGCTATGGCGTCTGCACTCAAAACAAAAAAGTTGCTTTGCAGCCAAAGATAATCTCTGCTCTAAAGGATATGCGAAAGAAGAGTTCTGGGAGAGCCGAAAGCACAATACTCCATATATCCGGGATTCAATCGGCACGGTGTTTTGATAGTGATTCCCGTCATTTGCAACCCATATGCACCGCTCACGGTGTAAGGGATCGCCCAATGCTTGGCTCAATACCCATTGGAGATGAGTAGGATTCCAGGCCGTGATGAGGAATAGTTGTAAATGCCTTGGGGTGATTGTGAGATCTGGGATGTAGTCTTCCAGTTGGAGAGTTCTATTCTCGAGTGGTATCTGTGATCATGTAGGAAGAGTGCAATATATAGATGCTTGAGAAAGCGCGTAGTGGGGCTTTTCATCTCACTGGGCCCTTACATGCCTGAGCATGAAGTCTGGGCTTAGTTGGCCACCAAAATTTCTCGTCTCATTCCTGGAAAGACGGTGTTAATTCCTGGGAGCTCTAGTCGCATTGTTCAGGGTTATACATGAAGCATACGGGATGCGTGGAGAAATGATATGCGGGACCAACATGGTGCATCTGGGTTCCCCTGAACGCGAGGAAGCCGCTTCTGCTCCCTTGTGCTACATCATGTATCTAGAGTCAACTATAGTTCTTCTTCATATTCATTAATCATCTGGAAGAAGCTGCCCCCCTCTATGTATACGTGAGACCCTCGCACTTGGACCTTAGAATTCTTGGAACCCCCAAATGGTTCCTAGGAGTGCGTCAATGGCCCCCGGGAGACTAAATCAAACGGGTACGACCTTCGCACCTAGAGCCTTGAGTTTAAAGCAAATCATAACCTAATACCCACATCGAACGGTCTAAAGGCAACTCGTAATCTTGCCGACTACGTTGCCTACAGCGGGAGCCACCGATTCCCCCAACGCATGGTCGTAATGTACAGCCACATTTCAATTGATGTAAGCAACAGTGATCTGGAATACGACATTCCTTCTCGCAGGCCACTGATCGGCTGTATAGCGCTGCATACCGCATGAGAATGCATTCTGTGACGTAGTGACTGTTTCAAGGGAGAACTTCCATGTCAGCTGCCTATGTCGGTATATCCTCCCATGCCGATGGCATATAAAGCTGTCGTTGGAACGCTGCAGAGGTTGCTAAGTACCAATTCCCATCCGAATCATTTTCGGCCTTTGCTCCTGATACAATGTCTACTATACTGTCTTGGAATCCATTTCTTGTCTGCGGGATCCCCCACCGCGGTCCTGGCTCCTGTTGCGGGACGAAAAGAAAGGCGAGCCGTGCAAAAACTCGATCAAAGTTGAAGACACCAAGATAGGCCATCAAAAGTTGATCACTCTTGCCAGAGAGCCGTTTGATCTGTCAAATTTGCAATCAAAGCTCTGTGATGTTGCCAAAGAATTCCTCTGTGTGAGATGGCATCGCCTACAACAGGCCGACCAAGTGGGCCAGCAGTGGTATGAGGCAGCCGTCCGCAATCAGGCACGAATACTACAGGACTCTCGGATTGCCTCCCCGTCAGTTGCTACTCATACAAGTCAGAGTCATATATCGTCAACCTCCAGGCGACGCCTAGCGGAATCAGGCAACACTGACCGGTCGGCCCCTCGTCGCGGGATCAGACAAGACTCGCTGGTTTCCCCGTCAGATAGCTCCGAGCCAGTGCAGTCAATCAATTCCTTTGTCACTGCTGCAATGCTGCGAACGAACAATGTTCCGTGGCAAGTGTCGCCGGCTCGACCAGCTATTTTGTTGTCGGCCACTAATCTCCTGGCCGGTTTCCAAAACTTGACGCTCCAGAGTCTCAGTACGAGTGAGGAGGTCAACGACATCCACTGTGTGTTTTGCCTGGCCGAGGATGGAGACCA
>NW_019173435.1:2022-6804 GCF_001773325.1 Penicillium arizonense | reverse complement strand
AATCAGAATAATCAGAATAATCAGAATAACATGAATGCGAATATGAATAATGCGCTTATCCGCATTCATTTATTCCTCTCGGAGCCTTAGAAATAGGGGTTACTCGGAAGGAGTAAGCGCGGAAGTGGCGTTGTAGCCCTTGATGGTCCAGGCGTTTCCAACAGCCCAAATGAAAGTGGTCGAGGAAGATATAGGGTGAGTAATTGTGAGTGATCATTAATATACGCCAAAATATGCGGTTGGATCTGGTGTTTGATATACAAGTAGCTGATGAAGGAGGCTTATAGGAACTGTAATTGCGGCGGGTTGGCGCTGCAGACCAATGATGAGGCATTCCTGAGCCATCATGAGTCACGTTGATTCACTTGCGCTAATCTCAAAACGGGTTTGCTTTGGGAGGGGGAGCATACATCAATTTTATAGTCCACTTAGTATATAACGTTGTTGCCTCCATTTGTTCATATGCCCATCTCGCCTTCTCAACTGCCACAGCAAATGGCTGAGAAAATTCCCATCGAGGATCTACGCACCCCCGAGGCGAACAGCCTGTCGTCTGGCGACAGCAACTCTCGAGCAGACGATGCGAGCGACTATGAGCTGACTGGTTTCCACTAGTCCTGGTCATCACTGGACTTGGTCTTTCTATATTTCTCATGTCACTGGACTCGTCTATCATTGCCACGGCTATTCCCCGGATCACGTCACAATTCAACAGCACCAGTGATATTGGCTGGTATGGAAGTGCATACTCCTTTGCGATGTGCGCTTTGCAGCCTATGGCAGGTAAACTATTTGGAAGCTTTGAGATGAAAGTGAGATTATCCAAAAATTCCAGTTGTAGATGAAAAGCCTTTTAACAGTATTAGGGCATGTTCCTCGGATGTCTTGCCGTCTTCGAGCTTGGCTCATTGCTCTGCGCCCTTGCAGTCAACAGTCCTATGCTCATCGTTGGGCGTGCTATAGCCGGAATTGGGGCAGCAGGATGCTTTACAGGAGCCTTCTGTATTGTCGCGGTTTCCATCCCGCTGGTCAAGCGACCCTTATATATTGGAATCCTTCAGTCAACCTTTGGCCTTGCCACTATCATTGGACCCGTATTAGGTGGTGCGTTCACTGAGCATGTGACCTGGAGGTGGTGTTTCTGGATTAATCTCCCCATTGGTGCTATCACCATTTTCTCACTGGTCTTCTTCTTCAAACCGCCTCCGCGCGACAGGACGAAAACTCCGTCGGTCCTTCGCAGACTGGGAAAGTTGGACTTCCTGGGCGCTTTTCTATTCGCTCCGGCCATCATCATGATATTTTTGGCTCTTCAATGGGGAGGGACCGAACACGCTTGGAAGAGTGCTACCATCATTGGTCTCTTCATTGGAGGCGCATTTGTCGGTCTTATCTTTGCCCTCTGGCAAATACGAAAGGGCGACAATGCCATGATTCCACCGCGTCTGATTACTGAGCGTACGATGTTCTTCTCCTGTTTCAGCGAGTTTTTCGCCATGGGTGCCGTTTACATTTCGATATACTACCTTCCAGAATGGTTCCAGGTCATCAAAAACGCCTCGCCCACGAAATCTGGAGTCATGTACCTCCCTTTAGCGCTGTCAGATGTCCTCTCTGCAACCTTGACAGGCGCCTCACTTAAGTATCTTGGATACCCGAACCCCTACATGCTCTTTGGAACGGGCCTGATGAGCATAGCAACGGGACTGTTCTCTACCTTTTCCCAGAGCACTCCACACCAGCAGTGGATCCCATTCCAAGTCCTTCAAGGCATTGGTGTGGGAATGACCCTCTCAATGCCCTATGTTGCGACACAAACAGTCCTCAATCCCGAAGATATTCCCGTCGGTACCTCATTACTGCAATGCTTCCAATTCTTCGGGGCTTCCGTGAACCTCGCGATCGCGGAGGCTATCTTCGAGAACAAACTTGTCTCGCGACTGGACAATTGGGGACTTAAAGGCCACGAGATAGAGAACATTCTCAGTGCAGGCTCCGCCGAAGCGAGGAGCGTGGTTTCTGCGGCGCACCTTCCAGGCGTATTAGATGCATACAACTACGCGATCACGAGTACATTCTACGTCGCAACCAGTGTTGCCGCCGTTGCTTTCCTTCTTTCACTCGGGATACGCTGGAGGAGTGTCAAGCCGAAATCCCAGGCTGCTGTTTCTGATGAGGAGGCTAGGTCGTCTAGTCAGTAGGATTAAGTGGCACTGATTGATTCAAGCAAAACATGGAAGACGGAAAATTCTGGAATGTGAGCCCTAAAGGTATCGCAAATAATCACGTCTTGCAGTGGGAATTACCATTTAGACTTTTTGGAATAATGGTGCATAGCTAGCGATTTTTTAATACAAAATACGAAAACGTTCTACATTACACACTCTGAGCCTCTTTGTCTGACCAGATGCTGGAGATAATATGTATCTCAATCGATAGGCTTTCTATATCGTGTCTCCAAAGTGCGCTCTGAGTAGGTTTCTTCATGTTGATTGCACGCGCCTGATTTCCCCCACCCGCAGCGAAGGGTAGGCTGGTGTCTAACATCTACATGTTGCGTCTGCTCAAAACAACCACCTAAACCTCAAGAAACTTATAAAGCCTGGGCAATCCAACCATAAATAGATGTTTGTTGAAGCATCTCACTCATTTACCGAGGCAGATAGAAAAAAAGCAACAACAATTCGAAAGCAGAACTTGCACTAAAAATAGAATCAGGTATTAAATCAGGAATCAATGAAAAAAATGTTATGATACGCTGTCCAATACTTACCGAAGTAAGATATTTCGATGGGAGAACACCATAGAATGCTTAATGTCATCGGCTTTTCAACACAGGTTCATCACTTACATCCTATTCATATCCAATCCAGTTAGCGCTGTATACTATTTTCGGAAAGATTCTTGGTCGCCAGAGTAATGGTAAAGATGCGCAGTGCTTGAAATAGACTTTGGGGGACCGCAAATGGGCCGGCCCACAACGCCGACTCCTGCCACGTCCGGGAGCCAATCGGTTTCTCGGCTTCTAGTGCAAAAACCGGAGACATCATTTACCTAAGCACATGTGGTCTGTCCATAATTGGCATAAATTTTTACAAGCTGTCTGCTAGACTTATCGGAGTGGCGAACGAATTGGAGTAGATGGAGAGGAAGTGATGGGCTCGAAGGGAGTATACTAATCAGGGGGAAGGTTGTTGCAGAAGATAAATAGCTGCTAGAGTGTTCTATAGACGGAATAGCAGCTTGCCACTCGACAGAGGACGTATTTTCTTGCGAGAAGTAGGAGAACACGACCACGGAGTGTTTTTCGCCCACCATTCTGTTGCCCAAGTCGGCGTGATATTCCAAATAACTCACCTGCCCCAACAGTACCTCCTAAGCAACAAAGACCCGTTCTATTCGCAGGCTGACGGTCTGTCAAGTCTGGGCTTATAGACCGCGTCTGAACCTTTCCAATCCTTCCAATTTCTTCTACAGGCCACAAATAGAACCTCCTTGATCTACTGTCCCGTGGGTCGTCGCTGGGATCTGCATCGCAGAACCGTACCTGCGTCTGTCTAAATTCACGCGTGGTGTTTGATTGGTCCGTCTGGTGCTATTTGTCTCCAGGGTCTCATCAGTGTGATAGTTACAATCTCGCGAGGTGGGTGGCGATCAAGAGAACTTAGCTCGTGAGCCTTGGTTGCAACAGTTCACATGGTTGTCTTGGAAACTAGGCTCAGTTTCCTATTGAAGGCTTTCCAATAAGCTCTGGGCTTTTTGTCATGCCCTCCCAAAGACAATCCTCATCCTTAGTTTGAGAGTATGTCAGTGTCTGTGCGGCCAGGGAGTAGAGATTCTAGTAAAAGCAACATTAGCTGGCTGCGAGTAGACAGGAAAGAAACAACATTCAGCGGCGCAGGGCCAAGGATGAACAGGATTGATTCGAGCGAGACCAAAGGATCCTCCAGCCAACCGCAGGTACAGTCCAACGTTTCTGTCAGAAATTTTTCAACCTATTATTTTGGCATCTGTTGAAGCATTTCAACCCCTCATGAAAGAGCGGTGACCGTGGCTAAAACAGGGAGATGTAGGGTGCCACCGCGTTGAGCGATTTAATTGCAAACTCAACAATATGTAGGAATGACATTTTTGCGGCGTTGCTTTCTTTCAACAGTTGATGAAAGTGGTTCACCATACTCAACGCAAGATTTGAGAGAAATGATCGAAGGTCGAAACTTGAGTCGGTAGGCCACAAAGTCTCCAAATACCGTTTCAACGTCGTTCAAATTGCTTCAACGCCAACCAAAGGACAGTGATTCTCGCTACCCTCGGCGCAATGGTTCCTTGGTAGAGAATTGACCGAAAAATTATAAAAGGGGCCAGATTCCCAGCCCAAAATTCCCAGGACTTCCATCCTCACACTTTGGTCCTCATACTTTGATGCATCATAGTGTCCCTCTCTTGCCTGCGGGCTTGAGAGCTTCCGTGACCACGGCTGTCGCTGCCACGAGCCCAGCGATGTAAGACTGTGCTCCCTCGCTGCCACGAGCC
Organism: Penicillium arizonense; assembly: GCF_001773325.1. Classification (NCBI taxonomy): domain Eukaryota; kingdom Fungi; phylum Ascomycota; class Eurotiomycetes; order Eurotiales; family Aspergillaceae; genus Penicillium; species Penicillium arizonense. The sequence continues at coordinate 2,271 of NW_019173435.1, read as the reverse complement.
CCGCGAGTGTAAAAAGGTGCTTCGCAGGATAGGTCTGCGTCAAAAATAATCCTCGCAGGGAGGTGCTGCGAAAACAAGACTACCTCGCAGGATAGGTCTGCGTGAACAACAATCCTCGCAGGGGGGTGCTGCGAAAACAAGACTACCTCGCAGGATAGGTCTGCGTGAACAACAATCCTCGCAGGGGGGTGCTGCGAAAACAAGACTACCCCGCAGGATAGGTCTGCGTCAACAATAATCCTCGCAGGG
>NW_019173435.1:1466-1978 GCF_001773325.1 Penicillium arizonense | reverse complement strand
AACAACAATCCTCGCAGGGGGGTGCTGCGAAAACAAGACTACCCCGCAGGATAGGTCTGCGTCAACAATAATCCTCGCAGGGAGGTGCTGCGAAAACAAGACTACCTCGCAGGATAGGTCTGCGTCAACAATAATCCTCGCAGGGAGGTGCTGCGAAAACAAGACTACCTCGCAGGATAGGTCTGCGTAAACAATAATCCTCGCAGGGAGGTGCTGCGAAAACAAGACTACCTCGCAGGATAGGTCTGCGTAAACAATAATCCTCGCAGGGAGGTGCTGCGAAAACAAGACTACCCCGCAGGATAGGTCTGCGTGAACAACAATCCTCGCAGGGGGGTGCTGCGAAAACGAGACTACCTCGCAGGATGGGATCTGCGTCAACAAGTGTGCTTCGCAGGATGGGCTCTGCGTGATCAAGTGTGCCTCGCAGGATGGGCTCTGCGAAACAAAGGACTCCAGACCTTCCGTGACCACGGCTGTCGCTGCCACGAGCCCAGCGATGTAAGATTTGC
>NW_019173435.1:728-1416 GCF_001773325.1 Penicillium arizonense | reverse complement strand
GTGCTGCGAAAACAAGACTACCCCGCAGGATAGGTCTGCGTCAACAATAATCCTCGCAGGGAGGTGCTGCGTCAACAAGACTACCTCGCAGGGGGGCGCTGTGATGACAAGTGAGACCCGCAGGAGACCGCTGCGTTAACAAGTTCTCTGCAGGAGACCGCTGCATTACCAAGTTCTCTGCAGGAGACCGCTGCATTATCAAGTTCTCCGCAGCTTAGGTCCTGCGTCAACAAAGCGCCTCGCAGGGACATCTGCGACACCAAGAGTCTCCGCAGGGACATCTGCGAAAACAAGGAACTCCGCAGGGGAGCACTGCGTGAACAAGGAACTCCGCAGGGGAGCGCTGCGAAAACAAGGAACTCCGCAGGGGAGCGTTGCGCAACCAAGGACCTCCGCAGGGAAGAGCTGCGCAATCATAGACCTTCGCAGGGGAGCGCTGCGCAACCAAAGACCTCCGCAGGGAAGAGCTGCGCAACCAAGGACTTCAGAGCTTCCGTGACCACGGCTGTCGCTGCCACGAGCCCAGCGATGTAAGACTTGCGCTCCCTCACAGCCAATGAGCCCTGTGTATGTAAAAATGTGCTCCCTCACAGCCAATGAGCCCTGTGACTGTAAAAATGTGCTCCCTCACAGCCAATGAGCCCTGTGACTGTAAAAATGTGCTCCCTCACAGCCAATGAGCCCTGTG
>NW_019173435.1:554-700 GCF_001773325.1 Penicillium arizonense | reverse complement strand
ATGAGCCCTGTGACTGTAAAAATGTGCTCCCTCACAGCCAATGAGCCCTGTGACTGTAAAAATGTGCTCCCTCACAGCCAATGAGCCCTGTGTATGTAAAAATGTGCTCCCTCACAGCCAATGAGCCCTGTGTATGTAAAAATGTG
>NW_019173435.1:0-504 GCF_001773325.1 Penicillium arizonense | reverse complement strand
TGTGCTCAGTCATGCAAAACTTGGCTCGCCAATGACTTGCTATGGCTCCCTAGCAATGTGCAGGCACCTCTCCGTGGTGCTGGGGACCAGTATTCGAGTATTCAAGAGTATTCGAAGAAGCAAAGACCTGCCCAACATCTTCCTCGTCTGTTTTGTATTCCGAAGGATCAGTATCGGATAGATAGAATGAGCCCTAGATAGATCATCCCAAATTTATTGCCCAAAATTATAAATTACAACTGAAGCGTCCTTGTTACCGAAGGGCGTATTCCCAATTGCTCTGCATTGATAGTTTGCGGTCCGATAGTCCCTTCGCCGTAATGGAGTTGGCACTCCCATTCTGGCGTAGAGCAAACGGAGACGAGACTGTTGTGTTAGGATGCTTGTTTTGATGGAATGTTTGTTGCGATGCTGGTGAGTGTTGGTGAGTGTTGGTGAGTGTTGGTGAGTGTTGGTGAGTGTTGGTGAGTGTTGGTGAGTGTTGGTGAGTGTTGGTGAGTGTTG
>NW_019173434.1:3591-6838 GCF_001773325.1 Penicillium arizonense | reverse complement strand
TCGAAGTGATGTGCCGCGTCTACGATAACGCGGGGCGCGAAATGCACAACCATAGATTTCGACCTTGGTCTTTGTCCATTCTGATAGAGCTATGCTATTCATAACCGAGGACCCATGTATCCAATTACGAGGCGTATCAGGCCGTGTGTGTGGTCGGCGGTCTTGTTCCGGAAGTAGGCCGACCCAGCCTTGGTCCCCACAACACACTGTGTTGAAAGATCCAATTCATGTTTCTGAGGCACTACAACACGGTGCGGGTGAGTTGCCTCTGGCTTTTTGTTAGCCTTTTCGTCTCTTCAACCCAACAGTCCGCTGCATACTGTATGTTGCGGCGGGCAGCCGCACTTTGTCGAGGCCATGAAACACATACTGATACAACAGAATGCCCTTGAACTTTACTCCTGTGCATCCAAGTAGCATCCTGCATCACTAAAATGAAATAGAACCCGCCAAAAAGCACATTGATGGCAAAAAGCATATCCATATTTTATACTTTGGGAGATATGGGACATCCTCTCCCACCATTACTATATAGCCTATCATCCCCCAGCTTGGTCATGGGCTCTCGCGACCCTGGCCTTTGGCTTTTTCGAAGTGTGTAAAGACCATGTCCTCTCAATCCACCACAACCATGGATGGTGAATTCAAGCGCCTCAAAAATATCCAGATGAATGCGCTGGACGAGAACATCATGGCTTTCCTCGAAGCAACTCACATATCGGTCCAATCCGAGGGCATATGCAACCCAAGGGGCCCTTTCAAGAGGTCTCTGATTCATTATGCCGCTATGGGGGATTGTACTGAGCTTCTTTTACGACTTCTGGATATTGGTGCGCCAATTGACGATCGCGATCAAAACAAACGTACCCCTCTCTCCTGGGCTGCTGAGTATGGCTCTTACAACGCAACGAGAATTCTGGTGGAAAACGGAGCCCAAGTCAATGCTCTCGACGGTATGTACGGGACACCATTGTCGTGGCTGGAACACGCCGGGCATCCTGGTTGCAAAGGCCTCCCAGTTACCAAAGCATATCTCAAAAAAAATGGGGCAACCATGAAAGGTGCCAAACGGGCCTGGATTTTGCAAAAGCTTGGACTTCTCTGAGTGTCGTGTCTACGGGGGAATCTTCCAGCACCTTCCCAGCTTAGTATTTCGTCCATAGTTTGTCTGTTGTGTTTCTGAAGGCTGTGATTCTTCGTTGCTAAAGGAGTCTATGCATTCTTATCCCTTTTTCTTACACAGAGTTACGTCCCCAAGACAAACATTTGTCAGCGGCAGCCACCTATAACCCATGTTCCTGTACTAGTCAAAACCTCTGTTAATATCGGAATAGAAAGTTAGATTCATCCTAGATTGTTTGAACATTGGGCTGCTAAGAATATACTTTACGTTTGTTGTACAATCTTGCCTGTATGCAGCCCATGGAGGATCACTGGGCCTCGCGTACGCTAACAACCTCATCTAGTAATGCCATAGTTGGGTAGCTGTAGAATCTTACCCCGATGCTAATTTGCCAGCAAAGGTAATAACAACAGGATATTAAAGCAAGAGGCTTGCTGCTGACAGAACCGCCGCACCATTAAACGGAGGAATGACGTAGGAGTGGCAGAGACGTACATGGATTAGGCAACTCTGGAAACTCTTACCATTCTCCCATCTAGTGTCTTTATACTTGCACAAGCAATGGTCAACACGTTTTACCGGTAGTTCCATCAGGTTGATTGTTGGCGGCCTCAACAGGTTATCTTGCTCTCTTAATCCATCTGTACTGTACTAATATGGATGCTCAGCTAAAGCCTGAAATGGATAGCCAGAATTCGTCCAGCCAACGATCATTTTGATGACCAAAAGCACCATACTTTGAACGGACGACAGTCTGACTACACTCGACCGCAGCAGCAAGACATATAATGGCACTTATATCATTTATTTGGAGATTAATAAGGAACGCTGATTATCCTTAAACTGATTTGTCACTTTCACTGTATTTTAGCACTGACAATATAATATAAAGCGTCCACTGATCTGTTTGAGATAGCCGCGTTTTGTCGCGTGTCAGAAGTAAGATGTAATTGAGAGCTCATGATATTATGTATTCTGCTTTCAAAGTTGTAACACTTGCTCGTTTTTGCATTAAGGTACTGCTACGTATTTTGATGAGCCCATGATGGAGAGAAGCGTCAGCTAATCGCCACCACATCTCTCTCAGAAAACGCAACAAGACTGGCAGTGCTAAAAGTGACAATTGTAACGTTGACTGTCTTGCATACGCGCTTTCCACATGATCTGTTGATATGACGTTTTCCCCTTTCCATGGGCGCGGCTTATTATAAATCAGCGACAATGAATTTGTAATGCGAGTATCATTCTTGCAGGATAGGCAGGGTAAATTCCAACAAACAAACACCGGAGAAGAATGATGAGACACCCTGCTAGATCACTGTCATTCTGCCTGAGAATCTTCTTCGAACGCGATTGATGAGCCGCGTGACAGGCGGGGGCAGGAATGAGTCCTCATCGCCTTCATCCGCCATATCCTGGCCCAGGTCATCCGTAGGTGCGCTTTCCAGAATCACTGTGTCTGCCTCGCTGTTTTCGTCGTCCTCTGGGCGCTCGTCAATACTCGCGTCAGCTGGGCTCCACTCATCCTCGCTGATCGGTTCAGGCCTTTCTGCCTCTGTTTCGAACTCCTCCCATTCTTCGTTACTTTCCTTGTTACGTTCTAGCCGGCTGATCAATTGCTTCCCTCTTTCAGATTCCTCCGAGTACGCATACATCACTAGGTCTTGCATGGCCGACTCATCTAAATATTCCCCATGCGCATAGCAGATTTTTTGTGCAACTGTGAAAAGTCGCTCTGTGCCAGCACCTGTAGCCGGAATGGAGAGTAGATCTCGAGCTAGTCGAGCGAGAACAGGCCATTTGTGTTGATGGTCTTTCCAGTAAGCGCATGGCGAGATATTGACAACTCCTGTTGTGTGTCAGTAGTCAACAGAAAACATAGTGAGTAGTTGTTCAGACCTTCGCGGAGATATTGATCAACTTCATCTTGCCCACTCCTTGAACTACCAGCCAGACCAGCTAGTGGATGCAGAAGCCGGTCGAGCCCCAGAAGCTGCGGAGAGCAAGAGAGTCCATTCACACATGACAAGCTCGTTCTTTTGCCTTGGGTGTTGAAGTTGAATTCCGTGACACATTGAAGAAACAGCAATGTTGATCCAAAGTTCTCAATTTAGGCGGCCCGCA
>NW_019173434.1:0-3511 GCF_001773325.1 Penicillium arizonense | reverse complement strand
AGGGCTATAAACGAAGCATACATGATACGCAGGGAAGTCAATCGATCAACGATTCTCAACGCCTAATCTGGTCAACAAGTCTGCCTCTCACCAGGTCTTCCTCACTAGGAATCTAGTGAATCAACTGTCTACTGGGTTTGCACCATAAGCTGGGCTGAATTACTCCCGCACGTCTCTGGGGCTTCCATCCGCCCTCCAATAATTACTGCGCCCGTTGGGACACCGCCTAGAGATGGTCAGGACCATAGAGTCATCAAATAGACATTTTGGCTATATAAGCGGGCGGCGCGCCAGACTGGAAAAGTCAAACACATCATTTCGTTCATACTCTGTTGAGTCTTCTGACACCTAGTGTCCCTGTCCAAGATGGCCACGAAAGGAGAAAGTGAACTTGTCGAAGTCATGTCCTCTCACAGTGAGCTCAATGACTCTTGTGCTTCAGAATCAGTCTCTGAGAACTCCGAGGATGATATTTCGGAAACAAGTGAAGAACGCGCATTTGTGGTATCCGACGGAGGGCAATCCGCCTACTCGAACAGATCCTCTGTGTCTTCCCAGTACAGCCAGCATTGCCACATGCATTGCAATGACTCTTCTGTTTTCGTAAGTCGCTTGAGGAGAATTTTTTGAGTTAATGGGCTGACATCTCCAGAATGGCCAGAAAGTACCAATAAGCATACTGAGCAAACGCATTATCCAACAGAATGAGAGTTCGGTTGTACAATATTTGGTTATATGGCGGTCCTGGGAGCAGGAAAAACCACATATAAGTGGTACTATTGAGGATACTTGATTTGTACTTAGTATTTGAACTGTGCATAATCCCAGTCTGTCAGTAAGCGGTCTTTATATTGATGCGTGCTAAGCGATGTGATCGCTTTTCACCGAGAGGCTCGTTATGTTAATATTTTTCCCAACCATTTGGTCTTGTCTCCATACGCTGGTGAGAATATGTGCGTCGTATCTCCAAAGTGCGATCTGAGCAAGTACCTTCTTGTTCATTGCACGCGTCTGATTCGCCAGAGTATGGCAGCGCCCAACATCTACATCTTCCATCCGCTCAACACTTCTACCCGCAATAATGTGATAAATCCTAGCAAATTCAACCTCAGGTTTATTCGGAAGGATCTCACTGAAGTAGTGTAGCCTTGTAACTTGACGTTCCAGCCACAGTTATGAATTGACGCGCTTGATGACCAGTACAAAAATCCAGATAAGTTGATTGGAATTTCTACGAACATTTTCATCGCATACAGTACTTCCTTCTTTCATACGCTACTCACAGATCAAAAAGTCTCCGTGTATCTATCAGCTGCATCCCTGCCCGCTTTGACCGTGTTGTCTCTGGTCGTGGGAAAGAATCATATTTAATCAGCTCGTATCCAACGTTGAGCGATAAGTAGTGCCTGGCGTGATGCCAACGTAACCTAGAACAGTTTGGCCAACATTCGTGGCTTGCTACTCTCACCAGCATATACCTTGTTACAATGGAAGCCCTGTTCTGTGTGAGCACACTCAAGTTGTGACGGGGAAACACTTAAACTCGCTTGGTCATCCGTGAAGTGCACTTTTTTTATCCTAGACCGTCAGAATATCACTCACTGTAAGGCGCTCCCATACAGTCTTATACACTAATCTCATCCCAAAGACGGCCAACTTTATACCTGATTCTGCACATTTACGTCGACAGAGACCAGTATCTGCGGATTACTACGACAAGATCTTGCTGGGAAGAACTGTGTGATACTGCACTTGATGTTACAAGTACTGGAACGTCCGTTTCTGTCGCATTGGGACCCTACGAACGGGTACGTATTTTGACTTCCAATGACTATTTGTAAAGATGCTGAACAAAGCAGGAAGCATGTTCCTCATGCTGATCTCTCCTCGAAAGTTCCAGTCACCAAAGCCCCTTTTATATATTCTAAGACCGAGGAGCTTGTTTGGAAATGGGAACAGTCAAAGCTCTGCGGTCGGAGTATCAACATCGCACTCTCTTCCGCCATGATTCCACAAGGTCATCCACCAAACAAAGCTGATAGCCAAGGCAAATTCGTATCCATCGAGAATGGCATCATTCATGTTTTTTCAAAGGCGCATCTCATGAATCTGGAGCCACATGACTATCAGATCGGTATTCTGGAGACAACGCATTCAGCAAACTTGAAGATTATCCTTCTCGGTGCGAAGAAAGAGAGGCAAACAAAATGTCTCAGCGGAAGCCTCTTTGGCCTCCAGCATTCCCTGTTGCAGAGAGGCCCTCTTTCTTCCAACCGCTGGTCAACTGAATTCTGGGTATCCGACTCGGTCGTTGTTGATTCAAGATCCATTGAAGAGGCTAAATCGGTACTCAAGGCCGTGCGCCCAGAGAGCCCTGATGAGGCAACGTATGTCTGTGTTGGCCTTCCAGTCACGATCTTCGGGCCATTATTCAACACGCTGGTTTCGAAATGGAACGCGAGTGCGGCTTCCTTCGAGTACTCCAACGGATTCATCTGGATATATTTCACAGTGGACCCGACAAACTTTAAGATTGACGCGGGCGAATTTTCCAGTCCAGCCAAGCAATCTATTTCTTCCATGCTGAAGCAAATGAACGGTAAATCCTGGTTTGTTAGGGCAAAGCTCATGTTCAGACTCAAAAGGTCGAGCGGGGAGAAAGCGGTTATCCTTGCCGAGCTCCTAGAAGTTTCTCACATACATGTCACCTCTTCTCATAAGCCCATCACTCACTCTTAGGACAGACTTGGATGTTGGAATGGGTTGGAGGTTGGCAAAACCGCTGCTGTCGTCTATCCTTTGTGTTTCTTTTGTTTCTTTCGAATCAAATACAGGTTGCCCAATAAGGAACTAAAGGAGCTTTTCAAATAAGCTTTTCAAATCTTTTGACAAGAGCTATATTTACTGATATCTGTGCGATCTAACAATCACGTTCACATTAGGGCCAGAGAATTGCTTGTAATCGTTCTTCAGCCAAACATTCATCGTAACACGTCTGGGAACTTCCAGACCAGGAATCAAATGCCAAGATTTAGACTAAGCAAAAGCAAGCCTGATGGGACTGCAATACTACGTAGCTAGAAGGGGTTATAGAGCACGAATTCTGTGGTGATTGGTCCAGCCTTGTCAGATCGGCACTAGATTAGAATCCTATTCGGAATACTGCTCGGAGGCGTGTTTGCTACAACACGACCGCCTTCCGTAGAAACAACGCTCTTTGCTTCTTCGACGAGTTCGAGTATGATTGCGTCAATAGACATAATGACTTGGTCCATAGAAAAAGTCCTGGTGTGAAAACCCCACGGGCGGAGGGTCACAACAGTTTCCACGGTGGCCGTCGCTGGCCACGGCTGCCTCCTTGATCCTCCTAACAATGACACACACTGCCTAGCCGGACAAGCGGCCATGCGACATCTGAAAATGCATCTCAGCACGTTGACTGAGTTCAACAGTTGGAAACATGGGACAATTTAACACCGCATTATATTGCAGGCACACGATAAGCGCAGAA
>NW_019173433.1:972-6905 GCF_001773325.1 Penicillium arizonense | reverse complement strand
CCTAACCCTAACCCTAACCCTAACCCTAACCCTAACCCTAACCCTAACCCTAACCCTAACCCTAACCCTAACCCTAACCCTAAGCCCTAAAAACCCTAAACCCTAAGCTTGTAGCGGCTGGTGCGGCAGTCGGTCGCGCTCCGTCCGTACGGCCTTAGTGCGAATTGTATAGCTAGTTTTCGTGCAAACTAACTGGCTAATTCTCGCGACGGTAGCTATTGTATCCCATATAGCACTTGCCGCTATTTCAGTCGGATCGGATGAATCGCCGTTAGGTGCGTGGACGTAGTCAATAAGGTGCTGCGGGTCAATTCCTCGGAGGTAGACAGCCCACTGCGTACGACGTAACCATGGATTCGCGTCATCGCGCTGACCAGCCTCTATAACGTGAGGTAATTCACTTTCCTCCGTGAAAGCTAGTTCGATTTCATCAATAAGGCGGTCCCCGACCTCGGTCGCGGGCATTGAATCGGCCCCGGTAATAGCTTCCGCCCTAAGCGTACGCACGCGAATATAATGAGATGCTGGCCCCTGGCTAAATGCGCGCTGGCATCGAACGACGCGCGTAAATTGCTGAATTTGCTGCTCTGCCGCCGATAAACCTTGCTGCCGCTGACGGCCGCCATGGTTAACCGGTGCGATCTAGGCATGGCGGTTACGCCAATGGTAGCGTATGGTCCTAATAGAACGGGCGATAAATTGACAAAATAGGTCCTTTTCACATAAAATGCCATCCGAAAAAACTGGCAAATTAGCAATTGGGGTATTAACCACGGTTGGTGGCTGCTATGCATCGCATTTATGCGCCCGGTCGGAGGTTTGAATAATATCCGCAATTTGACGTGCCGTACGTATTAGAAGTCGATGATTTGCCGATTGTAGGTGTCGTAAGACCTCTCTTGGTCTAATGACGTATTCGCACGTCTTACACACGAAGACTGGGTCTGTTGAAGGTTGGTGGAAAAATTGGCTTGCCATAGTTGATGATAATGTGAGATATATATCGCACAATAATGAATTGCATGAAATTTGACGAATGTCGAATACTGACTGTGAGGTGAAATGGTCTAAAAACAAAGTGAGATAATAGTTAGGGAGCGTCTAAACCCCTGAATTGCCTGCTACCCCACTAATCCTTATAGACTAGCATAATTAAGGTGATTAGTTACGTCTATAGTGCTATGGTGGCGTCTTTGGTGGTAAATATACGCCGTAATATTATATCCTAATAATTACACCCTAATAAAACGTCTCGGATGTTTAATCGCTATTTGCTCTATAGCCCTACGGCTCTATATGCTATAAATTAAATAGGAGATATATTAGATACTCTATTATAACTAATCAAAATTTAAGAGCGATAGGACATCATTATACCTCTATAGTCTAATAGGAAATATACCACTTTCCCTAGTATAGACCCCTATAACTTAGGTAATAATAGGCCCCCCGATCTAAGCTTAGTTTTAGAATACTAGGAAAGGTAGTGGCTCGCTAGCTAGCTAAAAATATAGTGAAAAATCTGATATTCTTACAAATTTGGGTATATACCTTTTTCTGATGTTCAAAAAGTGAACATAATAGGTTCCTAGGCGGCCAGTTTTTGGCACGAATCAAAATTGCTGCGGCGTCAAAATAGCACCAAAGCAGACTAGTCTAGGCGCTAATTAATATATATAAAGCCCCCCCGTATCGGCATTATAGCCTAAGTCTAGTGTTTCTCTAAGGAACATATTATATAGGTAAAACGCTAAGGCGTATAACTTTCCCTAGATACGGCCCCCGGTCCTAGTAAGAGGGTATACTAAAGAAAATAGTCTACCCTCCATAGTGTGTAAATAGCTAGGTAAAATATATACTAATAGTAGGGTACTAGCTAACAATGTCTAAAGGTAATAAACACCCCTATATCTTAGTTAATAGGAGAACCCCCGTGCTAGGAAGAAGGTATTATATATACTATACACTAGTCTCGCTATATACCAGAAATCTAGGTAATAGGCCTACTAGAAATAGAGTCTAAGGTAATAATGTAAATAGCTAATATATCGTCCGATATCTTAGGTAATACTAGGCCCCCCGATATAAGCTTAGTATTAAAATACTAGGGAACGTACGGGCTACCTAGCTAGGTAGAAATATAGTGAAAAATCTAATATTCCTCTAAAATATGGATATATACCTTTTTATAATGTTCAAAAAGTGAACATAATAGGTTCCTAGGCGGCCAGTTTTTGGCACGAATCAAAATTGCTGCGGCGTCAAAATAGCACTAAAGCAGACTAGTCTAGGCGCTAATTAATATATATAAAGCCCCCCCCCGTATCGGCATTATAACCTAAGTCTAGTGTTCCTCTAAAAAACATATTATATAGGTAAAACGCCGAGGTATATAGCTTTCCCTATACTAGACCCCCCTTCCTAGGAGTAAGGTATTATATAGATAATACACTACCTTCTATATATAGTAAATAACTAACTAATAGACCTAGTAATAGTAAAGCACTAGCTAATAGTATAAAAAGGTAAGAAACACCCCTATATCCTAGGTAATACTAGGCCCCCGGAAGTAAGCTTAATACTAGAATACTAGGGAACGTAAGGGCTATCTAGCTAGCTAGAAATATAGTGAAAAATCTAATATTATATTGTTAAAACTTTAGATACGTACCTTTTTCTAATGTTCAAAAAGTGAACATAATAGGTTCCTAGGCGGCCAGTTTTTAGCACGAATCAAAATTGCTGCGGCGTCAAAATAGCACTAAAGCAGACTAGTCTAGGCGCCAATTAATATATGTAAAGCCCCCCCGAATCGGCATTATAGCCTAGGTCTAATGTTCTACTTAAAAACTTGTTATATAGGTAAAACGCCGAGGTATATAGCTTTCCCTATACTAGACCCCCTGTCCTATGGTTAAGGTATTGTATAGACTATACTCTACTCTCTATATATAGTAAATAGCTAACTAATAGACCTAGTAATAGTAGAGTACTACCTAATAATGTTAATAAGTAATAAACACCGCTATATCTTAGGTAATAGGAGACCCCCGGTCCTAGGAACTAGGTATTATATAGACTATAGACTACACCCTATATAGCCTATATATAGGTAAAACACCTACTAGTAATAGACTACTATGTAATAATTTAAATAGGTAATATAGACCCCGATATCTAAGGTAATATACACCCCAATATCTAAGGTAATATTAGGCCCCCCGATATAAGCTTAGTATTAAAATACTAGGGAACGTACGGGCTATCTAGCTAGCTAGAAATATAGTGAAAAATCTAATATTCTTACAAATTTGGATACGTACCTTTTTCTAATGTTCAAAAAATAAATATAATAGGTGCCTTAGCGGCTAGTTTGCGGCGCGAACCAAAAAAGCTGCGGCGTTAGAATAGCACCGAAGCAGACTAGTCTAGGCGCCAATTATTAAATTGAAAGCCCCCCCGTGTCGGCATTATAGCCTAAGTCTAGTGTTCCTCTAAAAAACATGTTATATAGGTAAAATGCTAAGGCGTATAACTTTCCGTATACTACACCCCCCGTCTAAGGAAGAAGGCATTATATAGATAATATATAGCCTTCTATATATAGTAAATAGCTAATTAATAGACCTAGTAATAACGGAGTACTAGCTAATAATATTAAAAGGTAATAAACACCCCTCTATCTTAGGTAATACTAGACCCCCCGGAGTAAGCTTAGCATTATATTACTTAGAAAAGTACGAGCAATCTAATAATGAAATAATAATTGTAATAACACTAGGAAGTCATCGAGTAGACTACTCCCGATTAGTCAAAAAAGTGTTAAAAATGGTCCTTTAGAGAGACCTTAGGTGGCACTCTCAATTATATATATCTCTACACTCTAATATATATCACTACAATATACGTCTAAACTTTTACTACTAGGAAATAAGGTTTCCTAGTATCCTAATTAGGTCTAGCTTATAGCTCACTAGCTAATAATGTCTACTAGTATATTAGATAGACCTTAATATACTAGTATACTACCTTTTACTAGAAATCTAAGGTTTAACCGCTAATAACTCGCCTACTAATAGACCTACTAGTTTATAAATAGGATATTTGAAATCAGCTGACTTTTCTCTATCGAATAAACCCCTTACTAAATTCGTAGTGTACGGGACTAGGTAGTTATGGTGCCCGATATGCTAGCTAGGTCCTTCTAGTCACGTGGCCGCCGTTCACGTAGGCGCTGAGAGTAAAATACCGGGTGTAAGGTACGAATACGGGGTAATCTATTTAGTAAGGGCTGCCATAGATAAGGGTGGGTATCCGATTACGGTAATAAATCCCGTCGGTCGCAACGCATACAAACCTTTCGCCTATTTTTGATCATCCACCACACCACCATTATTAGTCTGATCGTGCTCAATCTTTCACGATTGCTAGATCTAATAGTTAAATAGACTATGTCCAATTTATAGACTAATCGGAGCAATACGTAGCTCGTGGTCGTAGAGTAAACGTCGAACCTTTAGTACTGCGACCGGGTGACCCCATCAAAACTTTTCACCAATTTTTGATCATCTACCACACCACCATTATTACTCTGATCTTAGTCAAACTTTCATAAGTTGTAGATCTAATACTCAAATAGACCGTGTCTAATTTATAGACTGATCGGAGCAATACGTAGCCCGTGGTCGCGGAGTAAACGTCAAACCTATAGTACTGTAACCACCCAAAAAGGTACAAGGAGGTACAAGACCAAAATGCTTTAAACGCGTATAACTCAATAACTAGAAAGCTGTGTAAGCTCCGAAGCAAATGGGAGATACCTCATATATACCTCTATAATCTATAAAAGTCTTAGACCGATCGGAGCTGACTAGACCTCAGGAGTCTGGCGAGGAAAAGAACCTGGAGTCAGGCGTGGCCGTACTTTGAGGTACCATAGTTAAGACCCAAGCCCTAACCTGGAGTCTGGCAGACTACAGCACCCCCCGTGGGATAGGGTAGATATCTAACTAATAGACGTAGTAACAATAGAGTAATAGCTAATAAGGTAAAATGGTAATAAACACCCCTATATCTTAGCTAATAGTAGACCCCCGGTCCTAGGAATCGGGTATTATATAGACCATAGCCTAGTGCCTAATAGGTATATATATAGGTAATAGACCTCCTAATAATAGAGTCTAAGGTAATAATATATATAGATAATATATAGCCCAATAACTTAGGTAATACTAGGCCCCCGGAAGTAAGGTTAGTTTTAGAATACTAGGAAAGGTACTGGCTAGCTAGCTAGCTAGAAATATAGTGAAAAATCTGATATTCTTACAAATTTGGGTATATACCTTTTTCTAATGTTCAAAAAGTGAACATAATAGGTTCCTAGGCGGCTAGTTTTTGGCACGAATCAAAAAGGCTGCGGCGTCAAAATAGCATAGAAGCAGACTAGTCTAGGCGCTAATTATTAAATTGAAAGCCCCCCCGTATCGGCATTATAGCCTAAGTCTAATGTTCCTCTAAGGAACATATTATATAGGTAAAACGCTAAGGCGTATAACTTTCCCTATATTAGACCCCCGGTCCTAGCAAGAAGGTATAATATAGGCTGTACCCTATTCTCTATATAGGGTAGATATCTAAGTAATAGACGTACTAATAAGAGAGCACTAGCTAATAAGGTCAAAAGGTAACAAACACCCCTCTATCTTAGGTAATACTAGACCTCCGGAAGTAAGCTTAATACTAGAATACTAGGAAACGTAGGGGCTATCTAGCTAGGTAGGAATATAGTGAAAAACCTAAAATTCTTACCGATTTGGACACGTACCTGTTTCTAATGTTCAGAAAATAAACATAATAGGTGCCTTGGCGGCTAGTTTGCGGCGCGAACCAAAAAAGCTGCGGCGTCAAAATAGCACCGAAGCAGACTAGTCTAG
>NW_019173433.1:0-922 GCF_001773325.1 Penicillium arizonense | reverse complement strand
TATAACTTTCCCTATGTTAGACCCCCCGTCCTAGGATTAAGGTATTATATAGACAATACACTACCTTCTATATATAGTAAATAGCTAACTAATAGACCTAGTAATAATAGAGCACTAGCTAATAATGTTAAAAGGTAATAAACACCCCTCTATCTTAGGTAATAGTAGACCCCCCGGAGTAAGCTTAGTATTATATTACTTAGAAAAGTACGGGCTATCTAATTATAAAATAATAATTATAATAACACTAGGAAGTGATCGAGTAGACTGCTCCCGATTAGTCGAAAAAGTGTTAAAAACCGTCCTTTACAGAGACCTTAGGTGGCACTCTCAATTATATATATCTCTACACTCCGATATATATCTCTACAATATTAGTCTAAACTTTTACTACTAGGAAATAAGGTTTCCTAGCATCCTAATTAGGTCTAGCTTATAGCCTATTAGCTAATAATGTCTACTACTAACGTATTTCCCTACCGAGTGGGCCACCCCTACCGAGTGGGCCACCTACACCGGTCTATTCATTTTAAATGCATTTATCTCAACCAAAACGCCATTAAATTCAATAAGCTAAACTCGAGGTCTATTAGGACATGTAGTCATTCTATGACCCTGAATTCCACATACACTACACTTCGTTTTTGCCCTCGTACGCGACTGAGAAGGTGCCGGAGCTGGCCCTACCTCACGGGATACTTGTGCTAAAACTACTTGCTCTGGCTGCGCTAGTAAGGCAGAGGCCTCTAAAACTGAGAGGCCTTCTTCGGAAGCTATTTGCCTTTTAGACCGAGTCCTTTTTCGCTTCTTCGTCTCGTTTGCAGCGCGTAATTCGCTTACTTCTTTCTCGAGCAAAGCTGCCGATTGCATCGTAATTTGGCAGGCCTTTAAAACCTGATTTATCGCGGAGTTAAGCGGGCTT
>NW_019173432.1:0-6906 GCF_001773325.1 Penicillium arizonense | reverse complement strand
AATACTTGCTTATTTTGGCATTAGGCTACTGCTACGACGTAGTTTTGATGAACCCATGATGGGGAGGGGCGTAAGCTAAAGGCCACCACATTTCTCAGAAATCGTAACAAGACTGGCAGTGCTAAAAGTGATAATTGTAACGTTGACTGTCTTGCATACGCGCTTTCCACAGGATCTGTTGATATGACGTTTTCTCCATTCCATGGGCGCGGCTTATTATAAATCAGCGACATTGAATTTGTAATGCGAGTATCGTTCTTGCAGGATAGGCAGGGTGAATTCCAACAAACAAACACTGGAGAAGAATGATGAGACACCCTGCTAGATCACTGTCGTTCTGCCTGAGAATCTTCTTCGAATGCTATTGATGAGCCGCGTGACAGGCGTAGGCAGAAATGAGTCCTCCTCGCCTTCATCTGCCATATTCTGCCCCAGATCATCCGTAGGTGCGCTTTCCAGAATCACTGTGTCTGCCTCGCTGTTTTCGTCGTCCTCTGGGCGCTCGTCAATTCTCGCTTCAGCTGGACTCCACTCATCCTCGCTGATCGGTTCAGGCCTTTCTGCCTCTGTTTCGAACTCCTCCCACTCTTCGTTACTTGCCTTGTTACGTTCTACCCGGCTGATCAATTGCTTCCCTGTTTCAGATTCCTCCGAGTACGCATACATCACTAGGTCTTGGATGGTCGACTCATCGAAATATTCCCCATGCGCATGGCAGATCTTTTGTGCAACTGTGAAAAGTCGCTCTGTGCCAGCACCTGTAGCCGGAATGGAGAGTAGATCTCGAGCCAGTCGAGTGAGAACAGGCCATTCGTGTTGATGGTCTTTCCAGTAAGCGCATGGCGAGATATTGACAACATCTGCTGTGTGTCAGTAGTCAACAGAAAATATAGTGAGCAGTTGTTCAGACCTTCGCGGAGATATTGATCAACTTCATCTTGTCCACTCCTTGAACTACCCGCCAGACCAGCTAGTGGATGCAGAAGCCGGTCGAGCCCCAACAACTGTGGAGAGCAAGACAGTCCATTCACACAAGACAAGCTCGTGGGCATTTGCGGCCGATACTGTAGGTGAAAGATCCTCAGATATTCGATGTGGCGCTCGGGATGGCCCAAGCCTTGCCATGACGAGGCGCCATCGAATGCGGACACTTTATATTGGGGCGCAACAAAAGTTCCAGTGCCATACATGACCCCAAAGTCTTGAAATGTCTTTTCGTAGACTTCTCCAAGTTCCATCTTCATGACAAGCGACGCCTCAAGTAGTGTCCGCTTCCATGGGGCTGATTTTCTTCTCAATATTTCAGCTGACTGGTCGATATGCGTCATTAGTATCTTGAACACGAAACAGACTTTGTGGACTGTCGCCTCTTTCGAGGCCAGGAGGGCTGTAGTGAACTGGATGAATGGCATTGTCAGCTGCACGACGTAGTCAACCTTGCGCCAGTCCGTATTCGTCAATTTGTACCGTAAATTCCCCCTTTCCTGGCAGTACTGGTCGATAAATCTTCGCAATCTGCTGGCTCGCTTCAACATCAAAAACACCGAATTCCAGCGGGCGTTTGCATCGTCCAACGGCAAGAGTCGAATCCCTGGGGGCTGAAGACACGAGAATTCATCGCGCTTCCCGGGGGTCTCGTTGACAAACTTTGCAAACGATCGAATCTGCAAGACACAAGGGTCAGAGCTGTTTCTCGTCAGGAGGATGGAGGACATTCACCTTTTCCAAAACACACATTATTTCTTCGCCATCTGAAGGTTCAGTCCAACCATTGACGTGTGATATTGCTCGCACATTCTCAACCCTTTCCCTTTCTGGGGAGCTTGTGATGTTTTCGATATACCGCCGAAGACAGAGCTGGATGGCCTGCACTGTGCCAGGAACCCCAACAAAGCACTGCAAACGGCTGATACCACCAGAGGAAATTAACTTCTCTTGTAGTGGCAGCACCAGATTCTCGTCGACCCTGTAGTCAATTGTCACGCTGAATACCCGACCAAGCAGCCCTTTGTTCCTGATCAGTGCAAGTAATTGATCACCCGGGTCAGTCCCTGTCTCGGGCCTGCGTAGTAGCTCGAATCCAAGCAGCACTTCTCGGTAGCTCCACTCTTTGTCAAAGTAATACGCAGTAGTAGCCAGAAAGTCGTGCCCGAGCGGACTTTTCCAACAGCACAAAGCAATCGAAACTTTGGAGTCCCCGGCCAGATCCTGCAGTTGTGATTCTTGGTATGTATTTGCCACATCGTGCAAATGTTGGCGGAGTTGATTTGACGAGGGAAGCTCCAAAATTTGTGGTCCGGCATAGACCAGGTTCAACAATTCCCTGAATGTGGGTTCTTCCGTGAGCCCAAATGGAAGATTTGCGGACGTAATTGTCCGCAGAAGCTGTTCTTTGAGCTGCGCCTTGGTGAATCTGCTCCTCTCGCGGGGAAAGACCGCACGGCCCTCCTGGATTGGGCCTAGGGTGACAGCAGAAACGGACACCTTCTCCTTGCTTCTGCGACAAGAGTTAGATTTCAGGTGCTTACCCATTGCGCTTGTCCCATGAGATTTGTGATTTGGGTGATGTGGGTGATTAAGCGGCGTGAGGCAAGACCGACACACTACCTTGGGTCGACCAGACCTGAGCTCTGCCACCTGATCAAACTGCCTCCACACCTCCGAGCAACGCGACTCAGTCGACCATCTGAATTTGTATTGTCCATTTTTGGTCAGCTGTTGTCCATATTCGGTCTCCAGCCACCACGATAAGAATTCGTGCTCCTGGGCGGTCTCGTAGAGCACCCAATGTCGGCGGTCGGGTGCAAACCGCGTGAGGTTGGCCGAGGGGCTTCTCGGTCGAGCTTCCAGAGCAACGATCCTTGAGTGGCCAGCGAAAGACTGTAAGTCGTTTCTTAGGTGAGAATCAATTGACTGCATCCGGGGGAAGACATACCGAAGACCGCGATACTGGAACAGATGATGGGTCTGAGTCTGTCCCAATTGAACACATCGCGCTGAAGAGGTGTTTTACTGGCGAGGAGACCCGTCGGTATAAATAGGATCATAGGCAAACCAAGCGAGACGGATGTTAGGGTTTTATGGTAGAGCGACCGCTGGGTCCCAAGAATCAGTCAATGCGTCAGACATTATAACATACCTTAGTATCCTGACTAATCCGTCCATTTGCCTGTTGAAGTTGACGAATTCCGTGACCAGTTTGAAGAAACACCGATGTTTGGAATGAGATAAATCCAAAGTTCTCAGTTTAAACAGCTCGCAAATTGAAATGTCGGTGGTGTTCCGGGCTCTGCTTCGCCATTGTTGAGTCAACGTGGTACACGTTGCAGAATGTTTCACTGCAACCCTGTTGATGATGGGTTTATCGGATTGCTGATGGTTTCACCGGCATCGATATGGCCAGGGTTATAAATGAAGCATACGTGATACGCAGGGAAGTCAAACGATCAACGATTCTCAACGCCTAATCTGGTCAACAAGTCTGCCTCTGAGCGGGTCTTCCTCAGTAGGAATCTAGTGAATCAACTGTCTACTGGGTTTGCACCATAAGCTGGGTTGAATTATTCCCGCACGTCTCTGAGGCTTCCATCCGCCCTCCAAGAATTACTGCGCCCGTTGGGACACCGCCTAGAAATGGTCAGGACCATAGAGTCATCAAATAGACATTTTGACTATATAAGCGGGCGGCGCACCAGACTGCAAATGTCAAACACATCATTTCGTTCATACTCTGTTGATTCTTCTGGCACCAAGTGTCCCTGCCCAAGATGGCCACAAGAGGGGAAAATGAGCTTGTCGAAGTCATGCCCTCTCACAGTGAGCTCAATGACTCTGAAGCACAAGAGTCAATCTCTGAGCACTCCGAGGAAGATATTTCAAAGACAAGTGAAGACCGCGCATTCGTGGTGTCAGACGGAGAGGAATCCGCCTATTCAAACGGATCCTCTGCGTCTTCCAGCTACAGCCAGCATTGCCACATGCATTCCAATGACTCTTTTGGTTTCGTAAGTCGCTTGGGGAGATCATTTTGAGTGAATGAGCTGACATCTCCAGAATGGCCAGAAAGTACCGATAAGCATAGTTACCAAACGTGTTATTCAACAGAATGAGAGTTCTGTTGTACAATATTTGGTTATATGGCGGTCCTGGGAGCAGGAAAAACCACATATAAGTGGTACTATTGAGGCGACTTGATTTGTATTTAGTATTTGAACTGTGCATAATCCCAGTTTGTCAGTAAGCGGTCTTTATATTGACGCGTGCTAAGCGATGTGATCGCTTTTCACTGAGAGGCTCGTTATGTTAATATTTTTCCCAACCATTTGGTCCTGTCTCCATACGCTGGTGAGAATATGTGCGTCGTATCTCCAAAGTGCGATCTGAGCAAGTATCTTCTTGTTCATAGCACGCGTCTGATTCGCCAGAGTATGGCAGCGCCCAACATCTACATCTTCCGTCCGCTCAACACTTCTACCCGCAATAATGTGATAAATCCTAGCAAAGTCAACCTCAGGTTTAGTCGGAAGGATCTCACTGAAGTAGTCTAGCCTTGTAACTTGACGTTCCAGCCACAGTTATGAATTGACGCGCTTGATGACCAGTACAAAATCCAGATAAGTTGATTGGAATTTCTACGAACATTTTCATCGCATACTTTCCTTCTTTCATACGCTACTCACAGATCAAAAGTCTCTGTGTATCTATCAGCTGCATCCCTGCCCGTTTTGACCGTGTTGTCTCTGGTCGTGGGAAAGAATCATATTTAAACAGCTCGTATCCTATGTTGAGCGATAAGTAGTGCCTGGCGTGATGCCAACGTAACCTAGAACAGTTTGGCCAACATTCGTGGCTTGCTACTCTCACCAGCATATACCTTGTTACAATGGAAGCCCTGTTCTGTGTGAGCACACTCAAGTTGTGACGGGGAAACACTTAAACTCGCTTGGTCATCCGTGAAGTGCACTTTTTTTATCCTAGACCGTCAGAATATCACTCACTGTAAGGCGCTCCCATACAGTCTTATACACTAATCTCATCCCAAAGACGGCCAACTTTATACCTGATTCTGCACATTTACGTCGACAGAGACCAGTATCTGCGGATTACTACGACAAGATCTTGCTGGGAAGAACTGTGTGATACTGCACTTGATGTTACAAGTACTGGAACGTCCGTTTCTGTCGCATTGGGACCCTACGAACGGGTACGTATTTTGACTTCCAATGACTATTTGTAAAGATGCTGAACAAAGCAGGAAGCATGTTCCTCATGCTGATCTCTCCTCGAAAGTTCCAGTCACCAAAGCCCCTTTTATATATTCTAAGACCGAGGAGCTTGTTTGGAAATGGGAACAGTCAAAGCTCTGCGGTCGGAGTATCAACATCGCACTCTCTTCCGCCATGATTCCACAAGGTCATCCACCAAACAAAGCTGATAGCCAAGGCAAATTCGTATCCATCGAGAATGGCATCATTCATGTTTTTTCAAAGGCGCATCTCATGAATCTGGAGCCACATGACTATCAGATCGGTATTCTGGAGACAACGCATTCAGCAAACTTGAAGATTATCCTTCTCGGTGCGAAGAAAGAGAGGCAAACAAAATGTCTCAGCGGAAGCCTCTTTGGCCTCCAGCATTCCCTGTTGCAGAGAGGCCCTCTTTCTTCCAACCGCTGGTCAACTGAATTCTGGGTATCCGACTCGGTCGTTGTTGATTCAAGATCCATTGAAGAGGCTAAATCGGTACTCAAGGCCGTGCGCCCAGAGAGCCCTGATGAGGCAACGTATGTCTGTGTTGGCCTTCCAGTCACGATCTTCGGGCCATTATTCAACACGCTGGTTTCGAAATGGAACGCGAGTGCGGCTTCCTTCGAGTACTCCAACGGATTCATCTGGATATATTTCACAGTGGACCCGACAAACTTTAAGATTGACGCGGGCGAATTTTCCAGTCCAGCCAAGCAATCTATTTCTTCCATGCTGAAGCAAATGAACGGTAAATCCTGGTTTGTTAGGGCAAAGCTCATGTTCAGACTCAAAAGGTCGAGCGGGGAGAAAGCGGTTATCCTTGCCGAGCTCCTAGAAGTTTCTCACATACATGTCACCTCTTCTCATAAGCCCATCACTCACTCTTAGGACAGACTTGGATGTTGGAATGGGTTGGAGGTTGGCAAAACCGCTGCTGTCGTCTATCCTTTGTGTTTCTTTTGTTTCTTTCGAATCAAATACAGGTTGCCCAATAAGGAACTAAAGGAGCTTTTCAAATAAGCTTTTCAAATCTTTTGACAAGAGCTATATTTACTGATATCTGTGCGATCTAACAATCACGTTCACATTAGGGCCAGAGAATTGCTTGTAATCGTTCTTCAGCCAAACATTCATCGTAACACGTCTGGGAACTTCCAGACCAGGAATCAAATGCCAAGATTTAGACTAAGCAAAAGCAAGCCTGATGGGACTGCAATACTACGTAGCTAGAAGGGGTTATAGAGCACGAATTCTGTGGTGATTGGTCCAGCCTTGTCAGATCGGCACTAGATTAGAATCCTATTCGGAATACTGCTCGGAGGCGTGTTTGCTACAACACGACCGCCTTCCGTAGAAACAACGCTCTTTGCTTCTTCGACGAGTTCGAGTATGATTGCGTCAATAGACATAATGACTTGGTCCATAGAAAAAGTCCTGGTGTGAAAACCCCACGGGCGGAGGGTCACAACAGTTTCCACGGTGGCCGTCGCTGGCCACGGCTGCCTCCTTGATCCTCCTAACAATGACACACACTGCCTAGCCGGACAAGCGGCCATGCGACATCTGAAAATGCATCTCAGCACGTTGACTGAGTTCAACAGTTGGAAACATGGGACAATTTAACACCGCATTATATTGCAGGCACACGATAAGCGCAGAA
>NW_019173431.1:527-6925 GCF_001773325.1 Penicillium arizonense | reverse complement strand
CGTGTTCGATGTATTCTCAAGGATCCTGTAGAGCACCGGGTCTGCGTAAAAATCTTTTGAGAACCACAGAAACTTCTAGGCTCAATTTGTACAGAAAAAAGATCACGATTGACCATGGACGATCAAAGAACGGTAATTGTGCATATGTACTTTGGCATTGGCCATAGTCTTGACATGATCAGGATGCAAGTAAGTAAGACGCAGAAAGCTGCGTCAATACGGACTACCTTTATGATGGCCCCTAATGCAAATGATGTCAACAGCATCTCGGATATTCCTACAACAAGAGTTGATTCCAAGATTTCTAGCGTCCCATACACAGTAGATTCGAACTCTTTGATCATTATACTGTACTGCGTGGTCTGATTTCACGTTTCCCTCTAGCTTCGTTGACTCCGGTGAGTTACAATTGAGCCCTCCAATATCGTTTAATTGACTCACCAGTACACTGTCGGTCCACCCATAGGAGCGAAAAATGTCTGCGCCAAATTGGAATTTGCATTCCTAGTGTGCTCATTTCATCATGTTGTGATATGGAACTGGGACAGACTAGGAACAAAGCCGCACCATCAGGTTAACACATCCACTTGCCAATATTGACCAAAGTGTCAGATATGTGATGAGTTTTCGCTTTCAACCCACTCATCTGCCCTACTCATGTGCTTCGAACAAGCACTTATATGTGGCATCACTATTCTGAGCAAGCCTTTACTTGACTCACATCAGTTTTCTTTTCACAGTGATTCTGATGAGCCACCAGTGTTGGTTTTGTGATTTGCCTCTATCTTTTATAAATCAGTGACTAGCTTTCAAATTCTTAGACCTCTACGTGGGATTCAATTCGTCAAGTGGTTCTCCAATATAGCGAAGATAAACCGAGCCTTCCACCATTATGATGCTCATTAGATATATTCTACTGTTGGAGGCGATCGTCTTACAGGCGGTCAGCGGACATCGGATCATGGTTTCGCCTGAGCCCTACAGCAAGGAAACCCTCAACAACTCTCCTCTCGCTGAACATGGTAGCGATTTTCCCTGTAAACTACGCACAGATGCATTCTTGGCCCCTTCAACAGAAACTGTCTACCAGATCGGCATTGAAAACATGATCAAGTTCAAAGGGAGTGCGACACACGGTGGCGGCTCATGCCAATTGAGCCTGACCGAAGACCGTGAGCCAACCAAAGATTCTGAATGGAAGGTCATCAAGTCCTATGAAGGAGGCTGCCCCACGAAGGCAGAGAGACTTGCCGGAGGCGCCACTGCCGACAATGCACTTCAACTCGGTTTTACAGTTCCGGTGGGCATTAACCCCGGGAAATATACGTTGGCCTGGACATGGTTCAATCGTATTGGGAATCGCGAGATGTATATGAACTGTGCCCCTATCACCGTGGGCAGTGCCTCGTCGCAACAATGCCACAAGAGCATACAAAAGCAAACGCCTAATTTCCCACCCATGTTCATCGCCAACATAAATGGCTGCGTCACCAAAGAGAACGTGGACATTCGGTTTCCTCAGCCAGGAAGCATTGTGGAGCACAATGGCGAAGTGGATCATCTTCTTCGCGAAGGTCAGCCACCATGCACCGGAACACCTACATTCAGTGCCTTGGCAGCCATCAAGTCGACTATTCCTGATCTTACCAAGGGTGTGCTTGGAGAGGCTGTTTCATCTACCACGTCTACCGCTCTTGCCCACATTCCGTCCTCAGGTTCCTCTTGCCGTGCTCTTCGCCGCAATTAGGATTATCGACGATATGTGTCGACCAACCAGGGCACAATCATGCGTATAGGCTGATGTAAATGAAATGAGGAAGGCTGGTAGCGAGAATGGCCGAATCGAACTCAATAGGATCCCAGGTTTTGTCGCTTCCCGTATTCCAGTTTAGGAGATTCAGTCACAACTTCACGATTTGCGATTCGCTCTATTGGTACAGTACCCCAAGCACCTTCTATTTTCTAGCATACTGTGTCGTGTCATTTTTTGGCCATCAACACGCGAGGAGAGTGCAACAGAACACAGCTGCATGATTGAGGTATACAGTCTTAGGTAGAATTTACTCAACGTTTGCGATGGTTTCATGTCATTGCATCGCTGAAAGTCTCCAAGTTCGAGAGTCCAATTCGCCAACAATTCCTTGATGTAGAAGCGTAAACAGAAAGAGCGTACTTCCCCGAGGACCCGGAGGAATCATTGGATGAAAACGGGAATCAGATATCAAAAATACGATCGCTAATTAAACAGGCATAATTTAGATGAAATAGCCATACAGTCGTAACCTCAGTTCCCATTACCGACTGCTATCTGTTGTAATTTCAGAAGAATTAATTGATTGTTCATTGAGAAGAAAACACGAGGCTATATATATGACAAGATGATCAAGTTGATTGAAAATCAACTTTGTTCTTTGTATAGACAACTCGGGATTAATTCCGGTGGTGCGGTTTTGTTGCTAATCTGCACCAGCCTCATATCACAACACTATCGTAAACACTTTGTATCATCAGTATCTGACATACCCGCGATCGATGGTCTGCAACGTGGTGCAAAAGTCCGCTCCATCGAGGCGTAATACAGTCTGTAATGTCAAACTTACCAAATCATTTGAGTTCGTCTTGGGTAGCCGAAGCTGCTGAACGTGAATCCTCCCACATTTTTCTATCTGCCTCGTGACACCGCCTCCAATGTGATTGGCGTCCGCGGTGTTCTTGAAAGACGAACCAATGTGCTACCGATCACAGCTATAGACTCAAGCGTCGACAAGTGTACCTGTGGAAGCGTACAAAACTTCCGATCACTCATAGCGGGAGAATTCAACGCGTCTGTGATAGGTCCTATAAATCTTAAGGTGGACATCTTTACCTCCCCTTCTCTATCAACTATTCCGGTGCTACCTATGATACCACGTTCTAGAGTCTGACATAGACCACAGTTGCTCCTCAGATAAAACTCGGCAAAATCTCACTCGATTCACAATTACTCCGTGGACAAAATTCCGCTTGCTGCTGCTCAGCGAACCGACATGCAGGCGATAGCTGGGTACGAGAAAGCACTGGGACCGGACCACACTTCAACCCTTGACGCCGTGCAATGCCTCGGCTTGCTGTATAGCGACAGAGGCATGCTGGACGAGGCCGAACAGGTGTATATACGGGCGATAGCTGGGTACGAGAAAGCGCTGGGACCGGACCACACTTCGACCCTTAACGCTGTACAGTGTCTCGACATCCTATACCGTGATCGGGTCAAGTTCGCTGAAGCAGAGAAATGTTCATGCGGGCAGGAATTGGACAATAAAATTGTACAGCTATTTTCAAGATATCGCTCAACATAGTTTCTATCTTTGAACCAAAGAGTGCACTTTGTGGCCCTGTAACTCTAAGAAGTGATAGTCTCAAGACGACGTGATAGTTGTTTATCTTCTACGATCTTGTGCCGCCCGGAACCGGCTTGATCCGAGCCTAGCCAGCCACCTGGAAAGAATAAGCTCGTTATCTTGCGACATGCCATGGATAAACCCGCACGTAGTGTTGTGGCCCCTGCAACGGGCACTAATTAGATATCCGCAGCTTACTGAGCAGAGGGTGAGCAAGCATGAACAGATGTAATTATTCTTCCATCATACTTCGCCATCTCGACTTCCGGCCAGATAGCCAGCTAACGAGATAAGTGCCCCATCAGTTTGGTTTGTTTGCAATAAAGGTTGTAATGTTCTAGACACCCTAAAGACCATACGGGTCCAAAACAGAAGCTATTTTAATTTGTCAGTTACAACTGTACTGGAATACTGCCAAGAAAGGGGTTCAGGCAGAGTAATGGGTATAGCGTGTTTTGGGACAGGTTCGAGAGAGAATATCTTTGTGAAAGTGGTGAAACTAATTTCGATCCTCCGTGTATTCCACCTCAGACAGACGAAGAGCTAAAGAATGGTGGCGTTGAAAGGAAATCATTATTTGATATGCTGCATAGAAAGGGAGCTTTAGAATGGTCCGATTGTGCGTAGTCCAATTACGCCTACGAATCCTCCATGTTCTGGTTTGTGGTCCCCAGGCCTTTAAAACCCCCAGGGTCAAAGATGCTGCATTGTCTCACTATCACGCTGATATAAATGAGCAGAAGAACCCTTTTCTTCCAGACCGAACGTAATTCGTGTCAGGATTTTGTGCTTTGACGTGCTTGATCGTTCGCTATGGATAGGACCAGGAGGTGTTTTTATCTCGGTGGTTCGCCCCATTCGCTCCAATTGGTGCCCAGACGGAGGCCGTCCCATTACTGCCTCCAGAAGTAAGCGGAAAAGTCTATTTATTAGGCCTTATTGGTCTGATATCAATTTGCTTGAGCCTGATTTTTTTCCATGGCTGAAGGCTACGGTGAAAATGAAGTCCAGGAAATAGTGGAATTTTCCTTGTTTTATGCGCATTTTCTGTCTCTGTCCATATAAACAGCAAATAGACATCCAGAGCAGTATATCCAGATGCACAGCATACAAAATTTCGTCAAATCTGCTGGGGCTTCTAGAGAGGAAAGATTAAGTGTCCCATGTTTCCATGATACTCAGCGACTTGAATACCACGGTTTCCTCCGCCGAATCTCACATGCATGTCGCCAGATGCGGCCGCAGCACCTGGCTCACGAGTGTCCTTCAACAAATTGAGGACCGCCTGAGAATGGTATATCGCTGGGCTCATTCCGTCCGCATTTTTGAATCTTTTGTTGCCCACTTCTTCTATGGCATCCGTGACTTTCTGCTGCTGTGAAGATACTGATCTCTTGTTGTCCTGATTTCTAAAAGACTATTTGGTTAGAATTATGACAAGCAGGAGATGGAGAAATCAAGATATACATCAAAGCTGCGCCATGCACACATTGAAAAGCCAAATTGCAGGCGGTAAGGCCATCGCGTAGCGACGACATTGCTAGCGGAGTAGATTCGAGCTCGTAGCATCCCGCGATGCAGCAATATAAGAGCGAAAAGACATAGGATAGTACACCACCGTCTAGAGAACCCCATTGCATAGCGTTGAGGCCTTGCAGGTTCAGAAGCAGGTTGCCAAGGCGTTCCGCAACTCCAACAACTTGGGTATTCTGAGATGCTGTGTCCTGAACCATGTCTAGACATCTTTGGGCTTTGTTCAAAGCATGATCCAGAGCTGTTGCTGTAGCAGCATCGATATGTTTTTCCGAATTTGAAATCAAATTGTCTTGGGGGTGAATGACTGGTCTTGGTTCGGTACATGGATAAATGTTACCATGGTTGATCCCCACTTGGAGAAAACGGTTCTCTGAAGTGAAATGGATCGGCATTGTCGGAAGATATCATAAGCACTTGATTTTTGGGTCAAGCGATGAGGGGCTACTTTGTGGGAGAATATGTGGGAGGATATCACGGAGAGAAGATATGGAAATGGTTGGACGGGAAGCATGTATTTATGTATTTCTTCAGCCACAACGTCACGTCCGGGTCAAATGCTCTTCCATGAAGTGCACTAGTATGGTATATACAGCAACCGACCAATCAAAGAGCACCTAACGCCCTTACTAAAAAGATAGCAGACTCTGGGAGCCCAGGGTGATTCCAGGAGCTGGTTTACTCCGAAGACATCGGACACATCTGCGGGCCGCCGACCAAAACGGAGACTCAGGAAATACCATAGCCACAGCAAATCGTACGTAGCTTGTAGGACTATCCATCGTCACTATCAAGAATCGACCACGTTCCTGTCGGCGGTTCTATCTGTGCTAGGAACACACTGTCTTGGCCCTGGGAACTCTCTTGTTCCTGGAGGCCTATGAAATGTTTCTGGGTGCAAAGGAGTAGGTTCTAGGAGCCACCTAGCCCTATACGTGAAGCATACGGATGGAGATATGATCTGCGCGGACCCACAATGTGCATGCGGTGTGTGAGCACCTGAATAATCATATCGCTGTTTAACCGTGTCTATGACTCGGGGCACCCCCATTTTTGTTCCACATATGGGTCTCCCTAAACGCGAGGAAGCTTCTCTCTATTGCTTCCCTCGCACTACAACTTGTCCAGTGTCAGCCATAGTTTTCCTTGATGTCGATTGCTGATCCGAGACCCTATCAACCTCTGCATCCGCATGATCATCACATACAAGACCATTGCTCCCGGGAGCCCGATTGGCTGCTCCAGGAAGTAGCAACTCCTCGCATTAATGACGAGGTATATATCAGGGAGGGCCTGACGTACGCCGGGAAATCTAGGGCCTTGCCATCTATTGGCGACTCAGAATCTTTTTTTCAACCCGGGATCCACCGCTCGAACCGTGTGTACTCACATTGTAGGGGTCATGGTAGCTAATACTGCTTCCCGGGAGCCTAATTCGTTCTTGAATTTTTCCCATTAAATTTTCTATAGAACAAGAACTCATCC
>NW_019173431.1:0-477 GCF_001773325.1 Penicillium arizonense | reverse complement strand
AACTCATCCTGAACCCTGAGCTCAGACAGATTGCCACAACATATATCTTCTGAAAAATATAAGACAGTTAAGCATTCTCTTCCATCTCTCAGCTTTCTATTCAAGTCACCCACCAGGCCAATTCGACTCGAACCAAGCCGTACTCAGCTCCTTTTAGCCCCAACATTTCAATGTGAGTATGCCCGCCTCCACTAGTTACTACACGACTTGGTGCATGAGTTAGTACTAACGTGACGGATAGATGTTTTACCGCGATCTTCCAATTGAAATGCTTCTTTGCATAGCGGACAAACTGGATCAAGCCAGAGATTTGCTTGCGCTGGCTTGTCTCAATCATGCAGCGAATGAGCTTTTCCTCGACTATCTGTATAGGTTCAACGTCCGTCACCAACGCAGCTCTGCCTTATTTTGGGGAGTCCGCCGAGGCAAATCGAAATTTGTAAAAATGATGTTGGACGACTACGGAGCGGACGCCAA
>NW_019173430.1:0-6947 GCF_001773325.1 Penicillium arizonense | reverse complement strand
ATCATGCTGCTTATAGAACCGGTGACTATTCTTGCCTTTTTCACGGCATGGGCCATATTCAAGTTGATCTTCAAGCTAGTTTTGTATCCACAATTCTTCACACCTTTGGAGCACATACCAACACCAAATGTACGATATGACCCTCATTTCTTGTGATCAAAGTTGACGCATACTAGAATCGGAATTGGTTGACTGGCAATTCGAATTCTTATTCAATCGAAGTGCCTTATGCAATGATCGAAAGGTGGATCAAGAGCATGCCCGATGCAAGCATGATTCGTTACTATATTGTTGGGAACTCTGAATGGGTCCTTCCCACCAGTCCAGAAGCAATATATGAAATGCTCGTCAAAAGGGCTTACGACTTCGAAAAACCTGAATTGGTTCGGCATGTTATGCAACACCTCGTTGGTGATGGAATTGTACTCGCTGAGGGAGGGGAGCATAAAGTACAGACTCGAGAATCTGCAGATTATTGAGCTAACAAGCCCTTTCAGGTCCAGCGTAAATCGCTTAACCTGGCGTTCTCGCCCCGTCATATTGAAAACCTACATGCCATGTTCTGGTCCAAGAGTCTGGATATGGTCAGTTTGATAGAAAAAGATTTTGCGACAAGAACAAATGGAGACAACACCATTAAAATAAGTGACTGGTCTAGTCGTGTGACACTCGACATCATTGGCCAGGCAGGCATGGGTGTTGAGTTTGACTCTTTGGAAAACCCTCAAAGTACGCTCTACCAAGCCTACCGGAAGCTAATGACACCATCAAAGAGTGAAAAACTGCTTTCTGTGTTTTGTATTTTGTTCCTACAGCCCAAGCTCATCTACCGAATCCCCACAAGGCGTAACCGCGAAATTAAGGCATCCCAGCAGACAATACGCGATGCTGCTCGAAGGGTGATTCAGCAGCGGATGGCTGAAAAGGAAACAGTCGAAACAAAGATCGATATTGTATCATTGGCCCTTAGCAGCAAGGCATTTACCGAAGAGGGACTTGTTGACCAAGCAATGGCCTTTCTTTCGGCTGGGCATGAAACAACAGCAGCAGCTCTGCAGTGGTCAGTTTATGCTCTTTGCAAGTATCCAGACGTCCAAATGAGGCTTCGCGAAGAAGTCCGCGCCCATCTACCTGTCTCTTCAATGGAAGAGCCTAATCTCCCTCTGACTGCGATCAAAAACCTCCCTTTTCTGAATGCATTCTGCGACGAGGTCCTTCGCTACTACCCTCCGGTTCCAAAGACTGTTCGCAGGGCTGTTCGTGATACATTAATTGCTGGTCATTTTATTCCCAAGGGTACCATGTTCGTCCTTGCCCCACAGGTCATCAATCATATGGAGGAATTATGGGGGCCCAACGCTAAAGCCTTCGATCCGAACCGTTTTATAAGCCCAACAGGGGCGTATCAGCGTCCAAAGTCCAACAACTATGCCTTTTTGACCTTTCTACATGGACCTCGAAGCTGTATAGCGCAGGACTTCGCCAAAGCAGAGCTTTGCTTTTTGATCTCTTCACTTGTCAGGCGTTTTCATATGGAGCTGCAGTACCCCAACGCCAAGCTACTGGTTCAGGAGGACGTTACTGTAAGGCCGAGCGATGGCGTATTGGCCAAGTTTACCACTTTGGAGGGACTTTAAAGCTCAAGTGAAAGGATATATGTGACGGCAGGACGGTTATTTTGGGTGATACTTAGCCCACATCCCAGTAGAGGGTGTTGGTGTATCCTTCAGCGTTGGAACCTTGGGAATCGACTGATATATTACCGGGATATGTTGTATCTTGTACTCGCTCATCGATAGTCATCCTTGCTGCATTCCCATCGCTCTCGCTCATTGAATCCCCTTCCCATTTCACCTCTCCGCTGTCTCCCATTCTGCTTTCAAAACCTGCTCAATCCTCTGATTTCGACATAGAAATTCAACAGCGAAAGGCTTGGGAATCGTCATAGTGCCAGTCTCGTAAGCATCATGTGACAGATCCACTTCCCCGGGGGCAACTAGCTCGAAGGCCCACAGTATCTTAGCAATTGTTATAAACATGCTATTCTCTGCCAGGTGCATCCCAGGGCAAATGCGTCGTCCTGCTCCAAAGTCCCAATGATCACGACCATATGAATCTGATGAGGCAGCATACAAAGCTGCTCCCTTTGGATGTCTGAGATATCTTTCTGGTCTGAAGGATTCCGGCTCGGGAAATAAGGATGGATCGTAGTGTAATGCGTATTGGTTCATGGCTATAGTGCTGTTTTTGGGTATCGTGCGCCCTTTGTAGCAGATGTCAGCCGTTGTGTAGTGTGGTATGCTTAGGCTGGCGAGTGGGCGAATGCGAAGAATTTCTTTGCAGATAGCTCGGATATATGGAAGGTCATTGGCGTCGGCGAAAACAGGTGAACGTGAATATCCAACCACTTGATCGATTTCGTCATGCGCCGCCTGTTGGATATCTGGATAAGCAGAGAGGTATAGCATACAGCTATTGATTGCCGATGAAGTCGACTCTGCTCCGGCTTCTATCAATGCTACTTCTATTAGCTGTCATGTGCAAAACATGTAGGAATCATAACGTACACCCCGCCAGGAACGCAGCTTGAAGCTCGGTAATTTCCATTTTCGGATAGCCCGTCTCGATGAACTGCTTAACAAAACAATCGGGAGCTTCTCCCGCCTCCATCTGTGTTTTCAGCTCTGACCAGAATCTCATCCAGAGGGTCTCTTGCCGCTTGAATAATGGATCCAGGGACTTTCTCCACCATTGCAGCTGAACAGGAAGAATCTCAGCTAGATGAGGGATTCCATCCGCAACATTCGTTAGTCCCGGAGAAGACACGTCGGAGAAGTCCTTCACAACCTGATATATATCGCGGACGTCATCGCATTCCTATGGAATAGTAAGTTCACAAGCAATCAATCCTCATCTGTAAGGCTCCTCGCTCACCCAAGTTGGTATCCTTTTCCCATACGTCGAAGTCATGAGTACTGAAACAGTATACCGACGAATATGCATATAAAAGTCCATATTGTTTTCATTGCTCGTTAACAGATCATAGATTAATTGTTTGGCTTCAAAGTCTTGCGAAGGCTGAAATGTTGCTGACGCCCGAGGAGACAACAGACCGTGTGCCACAGATCGTAGGCGCCTCCATTTCAAGCCGTATGGCATGAAGAGAAATCGCAAGCCACCGGACAAAGCATCAGAAAGAACTGGCCATGGTGGCCGCGAGGAAGTCACAGCAGATTGCTTGTCGAGGATTTCTTTGACGGCTTCGGGGGAGTTGAGTATGTACCAGTCTGCCAAGCCAAGACGAACACGATATATCTCACCAAGCTGCCGCGCCCATTGAATAAACTGGATATGAGGCCGTGGTGAGATCTGAAAGGAATTCCCGATCAGGGGGAGACCTGGGGGAGAGGGAAATTCTGGAGCATGATTCTTTCGAGACTCCAGATATAGATAGATGATAGGCACAATGAAAACAAAGCAGAAGATCATGGTCATAGTGGTGTTTGTCGATCTGTGGTGCTAAAATGAGAAAAGAATTCTACCGGTGTGGCTACTTCTCTTATCACTCGACCATGTGTTTGCTGGCTATTATCTCTGCTTAGTCTCGCGTGTACGAAATTCAACGAACGACACAAGCAAGGTTACTACTTGTGAGGCTACAATTCGCAAAAGTCACGGAGCGCAAAGTGGAAGAGCAACCTGCTCTAAGTAAGCAACGATGTACGGGCTACATACTTACGGAAACCAAGTAATCAAAAATACCATCGCAGATCTTGAAAGTTGTCTGGGT
The DNA here is from genome assembly GCF_001773325.1 of Penicillium arizonense. Lineage (NCBI taxonomy): Eukaryota > Fungi > Ascomycota > Eurotiomycetes > Eurotiales > Aspergillaceae > Penicillium > Penicillium arizonense. The sequence continues at coordinate 3,157 of NW_019173430.1, read as the reverse complement.
CGATGATGATTGTGGATCGATAGAACGGCGGATCAACTACAAAATGGGCCACGCTATTGTTATCGGCTCCACTGTGCACCCATGCTAGAGGCGCCGGATAAAGATTCATTGCCCAATGAGGCGGCTAAAATACGCATGAACTCTTCAGTATGAATATTTCTTTTTGTGGCTGGCTGATGTGAAGAGGGCCGTGCTATGTATTTGTGTATAACGAGACTGCACTTTGCCAATTTGGCTAATGATGAGCGGTAGCAAGTTAGCACGATGCACACCGCTGCTTTTCCGTCGTTCGGCAATACGCCAGAGAGGGGGAGAGTGATGTGCTGTGGAGTGAGACTGGGGACGGAGAATAGGTAACCCGCGGCCGTGTTCTTGCAAACAGTTAATTGAGACCTTAGCACCGCTCTATGAGCGGATGAATTGATCATCACCTGGAATTGAGATCCATGAGCTGCAAGTCTTACATTTCTAGGGATTTTACATGTTTTCTCCAGTTTGCGGCCCATCATCGATACGGATAATCTTTCAAATAGTCTGCTCATACACTGGTCGTAATTTATATTTTATTTAGCGAATTCGGCATGGCCATCTTCTGTAACCTACACTGTCTAAGCCAAGTGGGTCAAACATTGTTGATTCGAGCTCAAAAAGGACCCTTGTTTTGAATTGTCATTGTTCTCAGCCAAGAAGCGGTAGGGATGAGGAGGCATACTGATTGTAACTCAGCTGAATTTCACATCCTGATGACTTGGATTCCGCAAACACGGAATAGAAAGAAAGGATGTAATTTTATCTGGCTGTTACTGGCTCATTGTTTCACCATCCAACCTTTATTTCCCTCCACCTTCTCATTTACCCTCCACCTTCTCTTTTCCCCCTCCATCTTCTCTTTTCCACTCTCATTGTCCTTCTAGGCTTTAGCCTCCTCGCCGGACTTTCACAATGCCATCTAACCATCCAGAGTCCCCACCGGACTTCAACTTCATTCAAACTCCCCCGGCGTCTAAGCAGTCAAAGCCTGAATTTGACTGTGGTGTGCGAACGACTCTGGTGTGTGAACTCTACAGAAATCTTGTTAGCTATGAATAGAAGGATGATTTGAAAACTAATTTGCTTCTATAGTATTCCGCCATCAAGAATGCTCCTGTCCCAGCCGATTCACCCGGAAGTGACAGTTTCTCTAACGGCTTAATGGTATTCTTCATTGCTTCGGTACCCTGGTATCTTGCGCGTCAGCTAGGAGAAGGAGGACTATATTTGACCTTATTTATTGCCCTCTTCACAACTATTCCCGTGATAATGCTTTTTTGGTCCGTTTCCTCGTCACTCTCTCCACGCAAGAATGAAAAGGTCAAGTACGCAGGTCGTCCTGTTGAGTATTACCTGGAGTTCCACGACGAGTTGGACCGGGCCACATATCGTGGCAAACACAAGATCCCTATGGAAACATTCTACGAAAAATATTTCAATGGCGATGTCTCCTTCAAAGATGATGCCTTGGAATGCCTCGAATACCGTCATGATTGGGCAAATTTCAAATTCACAATGGGTCTTTTCAAGCACTTCCTCGTGAGCTTTATCCCGCAGCTACTAATACACAATCGCTCTCAAGGTAAGGCTGAGATTTGGATCTGTTTATGGTACCGATACTCAAATTTTAATACTTAGATGAAGAGCAAGTACGTGGTCACTATGACCGTGGGGATGACTTTTACTCATGGTTTTTGGGCCCGCGTATGATTTATACCTCAGGAATTGTCAGCGACATTCATACCGAGGAAACGCTGGAGAAACTTCAGGATAATAAATTGGCCATAGTCTGTGAGAAGATCAACCTCCAAAAAGGAGACGAAGTCCTCGACCTAGGCTGCGGATGGGGTACACTGGCGAAGTATGCTTCGGTCCACTACGGCGCCAGAGTCACAGGCATCACACTTGGTCGCAACCAGACTCTTTGGGGAAACAAGAGGCTAAGCGAAGCTGGAATTGACAAGTCGCAAAGCCAAATCTTTTGCTCTGACTACCGTGATTCCCCACGTGCTAGTGGTGGCAAAGGCTATCAGAAAATCACATGCCTTGAGATGGCAGAGCACGTCGGTGTCCGCCACTTTTCATCATTTTTAGGCCAGGTATACGATATGCTTGAGGATGATGGGGTGTTCTTCCTCCAAATTGCCGGTCTCCGCAAGCCCTGGCAGTACGAAGATCTTATTTGGGGCCTTTTCATGCATAAATATATTTTCCCTGGTGCTGATGCCAGCACACCTTTGGGTTTTGTGGTTGGTCATCTGGAAGCTGCTGGCTTTGAAATCAAGAGCATTGATAACATCGGTGTTCATTACTCTGCCACTCTTTGGCGCTGGTATCGTAACTGGCTCGGTAATCGTGAGAAAGTCGAAGCCAAATATGGAGCGAGGTGGTTCCGCGTTGGTCTTCCCTGTTCTCTCTGTTCCTTCTTGACTTTGAATTAATAATTTACAGATTTGGGAATACTTCCTTGCCGCCTCCACCATTACCTCTCGACAGGGCGGTGCCACATGCTGGCAGATCACCCTTGTTAAAAATATTAATTCAACTCATCGAATTGAAGGCCTTGGTACACAGTTTGGAATTAATGGCGCACTCCAGGCTGCTATTAACCGCACCGGGGCCCTAGCAAGTAGCCATTTGAAATGACCAAAAGCTTGATATGTCCATATACTTATCGGACTTAGCGCGCACTATTCGCACCTTTCACTAAGTGAGGAAGGTGAGGAATCGTTGAGTAATCAACGGGGTTTTGTCTTGGTCCCCAGATGATATCATTTATCATATTACTGGAGCAAAAGAAGGAATGAAGAACGCATGAGAACTTTTGGAATCCAACACACTAGTGGGATAATCGAACTTTACAAGATGCAAAAAAAGAAAAAGAAAAAGAAAAAGTTGAGTTTTGTGAGACTGGCAGAACATAATGATCCATAATTTGCATTACCTAGATACAACTCTATCATCATGTGAGTGAATATTCTTCACAGATGTTGATGGCTACGGATGTATCGCTCGTAAATGAGTCAGTGAGAGTCTCCTAGGGAGTAATTTTATTGGGGTTGCCTCATGTGATGGACGCGAAGCAACATCGAGCTTACTGAGGGGTTTCTTCCATCCTGCAATTGCC
>NW_019173429.1:0-6985 GCF_001773325.1 Penicillium arizonense | reverse complement strand
GACCTTCGTGCCATCTTGGCCCTGGGAGTCCTCTTGCTCCCAGAGGCTTTGATATGGCTTCTGGGAGCCTATAAGCCGCCTTTTGGGGTCATATAACTCTCCGGAAGCCCGACGTAGCTTCTAGAGCCTTTTTTCCCACCTCGGGGAACCAAAGTAAGTTCCTGTTGACGGCTTATTTTATTCCTGGAGGCGTAATTTCGGTTCCTGAGGCTATGGCTTGGCCTTCTGGGAGTGATCGAATAACTCAGGTTTGTGCGCAGGTCTGGTGAAGGTGTCTAGGGAGGATATTGCTCATCCCTCGGAGGCAAAAAGTTGACTCTAGGACCCAGAAGTAGGGTCGCAGGAGTGCAACAGCTCCCAGATCCAGCCGATGTGTTCCCAAAGCCATTTCGTATCATTTCCATTTCTCCGTGGTAGGGGGTAGATGCGGTTGAGAAAATAGTTGCTGATAACATCCTCAGGATCTCTTCAATAATATGATCACAGAAAAATACTGCATCTTGTACTGCCACGTTGCCGGGATCTCTGCACGAATATTTTCGGTGCAGCGTATCGAAGTCCAACCACTTGTGATGGATCTTCAATGTATCTCGATTTGAATCGAAAGAGAAATCGACATCGCTAATGTCGTTTTGCACAAAGTATATAGTCATGTGCCCCGTCTGTTTGAACATGGCTATACATGCGCGCAGAGCTCTCCGTATCGCCCTTGCGAACGTCGATTCTGGCGGGGCGCATAACTCCGCATCCCTGAACACCTCAATCTGCTTTTCTTCTGCCGTTCTTATTGCTGACCTTGGACGTAGCACAACCCAAAGCATTCGAGGGAGCATTGCGGGTTTCCTTTTCAAGATTTTGGAGATCATGGCAATACCCTGTACGATGTCAGCCCACCACAACCCCTACTCTAGCAATCTTTACCACCACCCTTGGCATGGTATTTCTCGCTATAGTAGAGTATCTTATTATCGGCTTCACTCAGAGGACGCTTCCATATAATATTCCTCGTGGAATCTCCCAATAGCTGGTCGGCCGACTCAACATCGGCTGCTTGGGGAAGTTTCGGAGGATATTGATGTAGATCGGGAGCATGGTCGTCTGGTGCTTTCGAATGGCAGACTCCCATATGCGCCGCACAATGTCGGCTTCTTCATGCTTGTCAAGCAGTCTCGTCTGTCCCAACTAAATTTTCCATTGCGAAATTGTAACCAAACAACGTCCTGGACCTGGAAGCAGACTCAGGAAGAAGCGTTCCCTTGAGGTAGTAGACCTTTCCCAGGAATCCTCGGTCCGGAATTAGATCTCCGTTCCGGTTTCGATAATGTGTGAGGGAAAAGAGTGACTGCGGATATCCAATGTTGCTTCCATCCAGTTCATAAAATCATCAAGCCAACTGGCTGTGCCTTTTTGTCGCGCATTGTCCAGATCTCAACGGTGACGTCCCTCTCAATGCGAGGACGCAACCGAGACACATCGTCGGCTGCATCTGTCTGGAGGCGCTCATTAGCTTTCTTCGACGGACATATCACGCAACAGAAACGTGACCCGCATGGTCCCTGCACAGAAAACCTCCAGTTACAGTTGCTTGTAGCGATCTTCACCTTGTAACCATTTCAGGACATCACCAAAGCTACCATTTCCCCATGACACCCTGCAAGTTTCTTTTTGCCTTGTTTGGACGTGTGCCCAAGCTGCAAAGCTTCATGCTGAAACTGAGCACAAGAGTTCGCCAATGTGACTCGACCTGACTTCTTCTCGTATTTGATATAACCCAGGGCCCGACGGGGCTGATGCGAGCCCTTAGGGTGTGGTATGACGATCAATATGCAGCCACTTTTGTCTTCGTAGTATAGCTGAAGATCGAGGCGGCCTAGTTCAAAATGTTCGAAGATGGCGTCCTTCCTATCTTACAGTACTGTATGTCCAATACGATTCTGGACTATTCGTGGACGTTGTCCATAAATGTGTGCGGGAGAGCGTGTTCGACGCAGCAAAATAAGGTCAGATTAATCAAGCATCCACCGAATCCAGTCTTCAAGGCCCCAGGCCTCACCTTGACTCTGGTTCCCTGACGTTCCTGCTCCAAGCCACGCCACATCGTGGCGTCGAGGAGCACATAAGCTGGCACTTGGGTTCCTGCAATATTGGTCGAAACTCGGACTGCTAATGGTGGCGTTACTCTACAACATCACTGTACTACTGTGTGAGTTTGGGCTCGGGGAAGGTTTCTAGATGCCGACTGCCAATCGTTAGATTTCCTTTCCCGTGTTTGACGCCGCATGTAAGTCCCCATCTGTCCGCGGAGAAAATTTCGCTGATCATTCTAGATTACATCCGCGCCCTCGTGCAGGATGACAAGGCAAGTCTAATGCAGGGAGGATGTTCAATGAGACGTCTCGCAGGAGTATTGACGGCGAAGACACCTTTGTTGCGTGGGTGACGAGCCATCAAGAGCCACGGAGTGCAGGGGCGGAAGGACTTTCTCCCGAAATCAAAACAAGTCTCCGTACGACTTTCATAGTTTCTTTCGCGGCTAGCGCCACGACCTCGCATGGCTTGAGGGGTCCAACCACCCTTGATTGACCCACGTTTTGGTTGGAAAGTTACAGAAATTAATCGGGGGAATGTAACAGGGGTATTGACAGCACATGCTGGAACTAACTAGTCGATTTGAGAGGGAAGACAAAAGCTTAAGTTTAATTAAACGTTAAAAACGCGGCCAGTCCTTGGCGGTGGAGCATCAGGTCGTGGATTTCTCGAACAATAAGAAAAGTATAAGGCCTAGTTGTTGATCCTCCTGTGAAGTCAGTTCTCCAGACTGGCTCTCTTCAAGTCTCTCTCTCTACGGCACTTGCTTCCCTGTCGCCATGCGGTGGTCTCAATCGCTGCTCTGGCTGTGTGCCGCGTCCACAGTGGCCGCTCAGTCCACTGAGGGCATTTACAATCTCGTCCAGCGTCGACTGCCGAACCATGCTGACAGCTTTCGTTTCACACTAGTAAATGCTACCCAAATTGCGAACAGCTACGACCAGTATGTCGTGAGCACCGCTGCCAATGGCACAGTTCTTGTGCAGGGTAGCTCACTCAGTGCGTTGTCTTCAGGGTATTCATAACCCCTTGTCGTCATCATTATTCCTATCCATGCTGATCTGAATCAATAGTCTCCATCGCTATCTCACCGCTGTTGCCCACGTCGATATCTACTGGTACATTGGCAGTCACCTGGACCTTGCGCCCGCCAAGCTGCCGCAACTTGCTAGTCCCATCAGTGGCTCTAGCACTGTGCCGTGGCGTTATCACTTCAACACTGGTTGGATTCCCACGGCAACTGTGCCGCATTGTTCTCTAGCTAACATTCGCTAGTAACATTCTCCTACACTGCTGCTTTCTGGTCATGGGAAGACTGGGAGTTGCAACTAGACTGGCTTGCCCTCCGCGGCGTGAACCTGCCACTCGCCTGGGTGGGCTTCGAGAAAATCATGGTTGAGGTCTTTCGCGAAATCGGTCTCACGGACGCGGAGATTGCAACTTTCCTTAGTGGGCCGGCGTTCCAGGCATGGAACCGATTCGGCAATATCCAGGGGTCCTGGGGTGGAGACTTGCCCCAGCAATGGATTGATGATCAATTTGCCCTGCAGAAACAGATCGTGCAACGTATGGTGGAGCTAGGGATGACTCCGGTGCTGCCCGCATTTACAGGCTTTGTTCCCAATAACATCACCCGTGTCATGCCTAATGCGAGCGTGGTGCGAGGCTCCCAATGGTCCGAGTTTCCCATTCAATACACCGACGACTTGTTCCTCGAACCATTTGACAGCCACTATGCAGAGATCCAGCGTACCTTCATCCACAAGCAACAGGCTGCCTACGGCAACGTGAGCCATATCTATACGCTGGATCAGTACAACGAGAACGACCCCTACTCCGGTGACCTGAGCTACCTACGCAATGTCACTCGTAACACCTGGCGCAGTTTGAAAGCGGCTGATCCTCAGGCTGTCTGGATGATGCAGGGTTGGCTCTTCTATTCCGACTCGGCCTTCTGGACCGACCAGCGGGTTGAGGCCTATCTCTCAGGTGTCGAGCACAACCAGGACATGCTGATTCTAGACCTATACTCGGAATCAGCTCCAGAATGGCAACAGACGAACTCCTACTATGGCAAGCCCTGGATTTGGTGTATGTTGCACGATTATGGCGGCAACATGGGCCTATACGGGCAGATCTTGAATATCACTCAGAACGTTACTGACGCGCGCCTCCAGTCGCCATCAATGGTCGGTTACGGTCTGAGCATGGAGGGCCAGGAGGGCAACGAGGTAGTGTACGACCTGTTCCTTGACCAGGCGTGGTCGACAACTCCACTAGACACGCATAAATACTTCCATCAGTGGGTCACTAGCCGGTATGCGGGCCTCAAATTGATTCCAGGGGAGCTATATGAGGCCTGGGATCTAATACGCACCACTGTGTACAACAACACTGACCTGGCCTCCGCCATCGCTGTGAGTAAGTCTATCTTCGAGCTTCGGCCTAACACCGAGGGCCTTGTTGGGATCACCGGCCACCATCCTACCACCATTAACTACGACCCATCGGTGCTCGTGCACGCGTGGCAGTTGATGCACCAAGCCGCCCACACAGAATCACAACTCTGGACCAACCCAGCCTACGAATACGACATGGTCGATGTGACACGCCAGGTCATGGCCAATGCGTTCATTCCGTTGTACATGAACCTAGTGTCTACCTACTACAGCTCGAATTCCTCCTCAAGCGCCTTGACGGATGAGGGCGCAAAGCTCGTCCACCTGCTGAAGGACCTAGATACCGTCCTTCTCACAAACCCCCACTTCAGGCTCTCGACATGGATCGACGCTGCTCGGTCTTGGTCCGGCGGCAACAAGAGCTTGTCCTCTTATCTTGAGTATAATGCGCGCAATCAGATCACGCTCTGGGGACCCCATGGCCAGATCAATGATTACGCCTCGAAGTCCTGGGCCGGTCTGGTGTCCACGTACTACGTGCCCCGCTGGGAGATGTTCGTGCAGTATCTGAATTCAACCCCGCCTGCATCGTACAATGTCACGGAGTGGGACGCGCAGCTGTTAGATTTTGGGCTTCGGTGGCAGGAACAGACGTGGGAAGCTCCCGAACCTTCGGGAGATGCAACGAATCTCCAGAAGGCGTTGGCATATGTTCGTGGCCAGTGGCCGTCAGTCTTTGATGCCTGATTCGGTTGGGTTGTTTGTTGATAGGACTTATTTGGATTAGTAAATATACAACGACATCTTCTTTTTGTTTACAAGTCGAATCTGATTATCATAATTATGAACTTATTCCGTATATTTGAGGTAATTGGATTGCGAACCTCGGTCTGAATGATCTCAGGAATCCTCATTGCGGATCAAACAGTTTGCTACGATTTTCGATATGAAAACTGACAAGAGAGTTGGGGAGGGAAAGAACTGCTGGTTATGCGCCTAGTTGTCTATGGACAGGGCCGTGTCAGGGTCTGGCCCTGAATCTTCTGATGAAGTTAAATGACCCCATACCCGCTGTCTGCGCCTTGGCTATACATACAGTAAGCACGTGTGGCGTTACCGTGGTATTCTTCATTACAGGTTCGCACGTGGCTGTATTGTCCCAGTGCAACTTCTTGCTTTTCCAAATACGAGGGGTCCACTTTTGCAACTACAATATAAGCTTTTCTACCCCGACTTGTTCCTGCCGGCTTCTTATTGCAGAGCCGGGGGAGAAATGGCCGATTTTTGGCTCTTCGCCTTCTCGGGGACGATTGTTAATACCATTGTGTGCATATGATCTTGACAAGATTTTGCAGGAAAGCGCCATAAGTATCAGTGGGTGGTGTGCAGCGACACAACCGTAAACACGAGACCTGATCTGTATCTCCACATGATGATCTGATGTAAGACCACGGAAGCGCAAGAGCTCTGATCTTGACCGCAGTACTACCTTGTGGCTTTAAGTTTCTAGGCAACAGAAACCCTTCCCCAATTGAACACATAGTAGTCTTTGAGCTCTCTCTTTTCCTGTGCTCTTCCCTCTTGTTTGCGTCAAATTTGATGATCATTTTCGGGGTGGATAAAAACTTCTCTCCTCTGCAAGACCGACTTTCGTGGGCCATTCCCGGGATATTTTCAAGAAAGAAACGATGGTGCAAGTCACCTATGGATAAAGTTTGATCTCCATGCCTTTTTTTCGATTTGAGGCGGCCTCCCTTATCCCCTTTAGTAGCGTCTCCGGGCAGAACGACATGGAAGATGGTGCGAAGCTGAGGCTGTCGCGAATTAGTAAAGCCACCTAAAAAGCTAATCTCCTTCATGACTAATCTTTTGCAAATGTAAGGACTCCGCACTCGGGATTCGCCTGCCTTATGACTACTTCCTATTCCCGTCGTCACTCCCGTGGGTTGTCGTGGAGGAGAACGCGGACATTTATCGGGCTAGCGAGGGTAGTCCTCCGCATGAGCATTCGTTATTAATTGGTGAATAATTCCCCACAATCGCAATAAACTCACCTGCATTTCCCTTTTGGGAAGGTTGTTTGTTCTTCCCTCTTCCCCATACTCGTCCGCTCAGAAATGTTAAATACCGACCCCCCGACCCAGCCCCAATGACAATCTGCCTGGTCGTAAAGCTTCTCTCGACTCACAAGCTCGACTCACAACCACCATGAAATCTTCCAATCTGCTCCAATTGAGCGTCTTCGGCGCCTTGGGGGCTGCTGTGGCTGTCCAGTCGGGCGCTCCTTCCTGCGTCAATCCGCCTTCAACCCTCGCGCTGAGCGATCCGCCCTACAAGAATTTCTTCTACTCCGACTGCAATGTCGCTGCTCAGGCGGTCGTCACCAGCCCGCTGCCCGACAGCGACTTGAAGCAGATCGGTCCGCGCCTGATCTTCGCCTGGCCGGCCGGCGATAGCGGCGCCTGCGCCTACTTCGCGCCGCAGAATGCTCCCAACGG
>NW_019173428.1:0-7031 GCF_001773325.1 Penicillium arizonense | reverse complement strand
GACCTTCGTGCCATCTTGGCCCTGGGAGTCCTCTTGCTCCCAGAGGCTTTGATATGGCTTCTGGGAGCCTATAAGCCGCCTTTTGGGGTCATATAACTCTCCGGAAGCCCGACGTAGCTTCTAGAGCCTTTTTTCCCACCTCGGGGAACCAAAGTAAGTTCCTGTTGACGGCTTATTTTATTCCTGGAGGCGTAATTTCGGTTCCTGAGGCTATGGCTTGGCCTTCTGGGAGTGATCGAATAACTCAGGTTTGTGCGCAGGTCTGGTGAAGGTGTCTAGGGAGGATATTGCTCATCCCTCGGAGGCAAAAAGTTGACTCTAGGACCCAGAAGTAGGGTCGCAGGAGTGCAACAGCTCCCAGATCCAGCCGATGTGTTCCCAAAGCCATTTCGTATCATTTCCATTTCTCCGTGGTAGGGGGTAGATGCGGTTGAGAAAATAGTTGCTGATAACATCCTCAGGATCTCTTCAATAATATGATCACAGAAAAATACTGCATCTTGTACTGCCACGTTGCCGGGATCTCTGCACGAATATTTTCGGTGCAGCGTATCGAAGTCCAACCACTTGTGATGGATCTTCAATGTATCTCGATTTGAATCGAAAGAGAAATCGACATCGCTAATGTCGTTTTGCACAAAGTATATAGTCATGTGCCCCGTCTGTTTGAACATGGCTATACATGCGCGCAGAGCTCTCCGTATCGCCCTTGCGAACGTCGATTCTGGCGGGGCGCATAACTCCGCATCCCTGAACACCTCAATCTGCTTTTCTTCTGCCGTTCTTATTGCTGACCTTGGACGTAGCACAACCCAAAGCATTCGAGGGAGCATTGCGGGTTTCCTTTTCAAGATTTTGGAGATCATGGCAATACCCTGTACGATGTCAGCCCACCACAACCCCTACTCTAGCAATCTTTACCACCACCCTTGGCATGGTATTTCTCGCTATAGTAGAGTATCTTATTATCGGCTTCACTCAGAGGACGCTTCCATATAATATTCCTCGTGGAATCTCCCAATAGCTGGTCGGCCGACTCAACATCGGCTGCTTGGGGAAGTTTCGGAGGATATTGATGTAGATCGGGAGCATGGTCGTCTGGTGCTTTCGAATGGCAGACTCCCATATGCGCCGCACAATGTCGGCTTCTTCATGCTTGTCAAGCAGTCTCGTCTGTCCCAACTAAATTTTCCATTGCGAAATTGTAACCAAACAACGTCCTGGACCTGGAAGCAGACTCAGGAAGAAGCGTTCCCTTGAGGTAGTAGACCTTTCCCAGGAATCCTCGGTCCGGAATTAGATCTCCGTTCCGGTTTCGATAATGTGTGAGGGAAAAGAGTGACTGCGGATATCCAATGTTGCTTCCATCCAGTTCATAAAATCATCAAGCCAACTGGCTGTGCCTTTTTGTCGCGCATTGTCCAGATCTCAACGGTGACGTCCCTCTCAATGCGAGGACGCAACCGAGACACATCGTCGGCTGCATCTGTCTGGAGGCGCTCATTAGCTTTCTTCGACGGACATATCACGCAACAGAAACGTGACCCGCATGGTCCCTGCACAGAAAACCTCCAGTTACAGTTGCTTGTAGCGATCTTCACCTTGTAACCATTTCAGGACATCACCAAAGCTACCATTTCCCCATGACACCCTGCAAGTTTCTTTTTGCCTTGTTTGGACGTGTGCCCAAGCTGCAAAGCTTCATGCTGAAACTGAGCACAAGAGTTCGCCAATGTGACTCGACCTGACTTCTTCTCGTATTTGATATAACCCAGGGCCCGACGGGGCTGATGCGAGCCCTTAGGGTGTGGTATGACGATCAATATGCAGCCACTTTTGTCTTCGTAGTATAGCTGAAGATCGAGGCGGCCTAGTTCAAAATGTTCGAAGATGGCGTCCTTCCTATCTTACAGTACTGTATGTCCAATACGATTCTGGACTATTCGTGGACGTTGTCCATAAATGTGTGCGGGAGAGCGTGTTCGACGCAGCAAAATAAGGTCAGATTAATCAAGCATCCACCGAATCCAGTCTTCAAGGCCCCAGGCCTCACCTTGACTCTGGTTCCCTGACGTTCCTGCTCCAAGCCACGCCACATCGTGGCGTCGAGGAGCACATAAGCTGGCACTTGGGTTCCTGCAATATTGGTCGAAACTCGGACTGCTAATGGTGGCGTTACTCTACAACATCACTGTACTACTGTGTGAGTTTGGGCTCGGGGAAGGTTTCTAGATGCCGACTGCCAATCGTTAGATTTCCTTTCCCGTGTTTGACGCCGCATGTAAGTCCCCATCTGTCCGCGGAGAAAATTTCGCTGATCATTCTAGATTACATCCGCGCCCTCGTGCAGGATGACAAGGCAAGTCTAATGCAGGGAGGATGTTCAATGAGACGTCTCGCAGGAGTATTGACGGCGAAGACACCTTTGTTGCGTGGGTGACGAGCCATCAAGAGCCACGGAGTGCAGGGGCGGAAGGACTTTCTCCCGAAATCAAAACAAGTCTCCGTACGACTTTCATAGTTTCTTTCGCGGCTAGCGCCACGACCTCGCATGGCTTGAGGGGTCCAACCACCCTTGATTGACCCACGTTTTGGTTGGAAAGTTACAGAAATTAATCGGGGGAATGTAACAGGGGTATTGACAGCACATGCTGGAACTAACTAGTCGATTTGAGAGGGAAGACAAAAGCTTAAGTTTAATTAAACGTTAAAAACGCGGCCAGTCCTTGGCGGTGGAGCATCAGGTCGTGGATTTCTCGAACAATAAGAAAAGTATAAGGCCTAGTTGTTGATCCTCCTGTGAAGTCAGTTCTCCAGACTGGCTCTCTTCAAGTCTCTCTCTCTACGGCACTTGCTTCCCTGTCGCCATGCGGTGGTCTCAATCGCTGCTCTGGCTGTGTGCCGCGTCCACAGTGGCCGCTCAGTCCACTGAGGGCATTTACAATCTCGTCCAGCGTCGACTGCCGAACCATGCTGACAGCTTTCGTTTCACACTAGTAAATGCTACCCAAATTGCGAACAGCTACGACCAGTATGTCGTGAGCACCGCTGCCAATGGCACAGTTCTTGTGCAGGGTAGCTCACTCAGTGCGTTGTCTTCAGGGTATTCATAACCCCTTGTCGTCATCATTATTCCTATCCATGCTGATCTGAATCAATAGTCTCCATCGCTATCTCACCGCTGTTGCCCACGTCGATATCTACTGGTACATTGGCAGTCACCTGGACCTTGCGCCCGCCAAGCTGCCGCAACTTGCTAGTCCCATCAGTGGCTCTAGCACTGTGCCGTGGCGTTATCACTTCAACACTGGTTGGATTCCCACGGCAACTGTGCCGCATTGTTCTCTAGCTAACATTCGCTAGTAACATTCTCCTACACTGCTGCTTTCTGGTCATGGGAAGACTGGGAGTTGCAACTAGACTGGCTTGCCCTCCGCGGCGTGAACCTGCCACTCGCCTGGGTGGGCTTCGAGAAAATCATGGTTGAGGTCTTTCGCGAAATCGGTCTCACGGACGCGGAGATTGCAACTTTCCTTAGTGGGCCGGCGTTCCAGGCATGGAACCGATTTGGCAATATCCAGGGGTCCTGGGGTGGAGACTTGCCCCAGCAATGGATTGATGATCAATTTGCCTTGCAGAAACAGATCGTGCAACGTATGGTGGAGCTAGGGATGACTCCGGTGCTGCCCGCATTTACCGGCTTTGTTCCCAATAACATCACCCGTGTCATGCCTAATGCGAGCGTGGTGCGAGGCTCCCAATGGTCGGAGTTTCCCATTCAATACACCAACGACTTGTTCCTCGAACCATTTGACAGCCACTATGCAGAGATCCAACGTACCTTCATTCACAAGCAACAGGCCGCCTACGGCAACGTGAGCCATATCTATACGCTGGATCAGTACAACGAGAACGACCCCTACTCTGGTGACCTGAGCTATCTACGCAATGTCACTCGTAACACCTGGCGCAGTTTGAAAGCGGCCGATCCCCAAGCCGTCTGGATGATGCAGGGTTGGCTCTTCTATTCCGACTCGGCCTTCTGGACCGATCAGCGGGTTGAGGCCTATCTCTCAGGTGTTGAGCACAACCAGGACATGCTGATTCTAGACCTATACTCGGAATCAGCTCCAGAATGGCAACAGACGAACTCCTACTATGGCAAGCCCTGGATCTGGTGTATGTTGCACGATTATGGCGGCAACATGGGCCTATACGGGCAGATCTTGAATATCACTCAGAACGTGACTGACGCGCGCCTCCAGTCGCCATCAATGGTCGGTTACGGTCTGAGCATGGAGGGTCAGGAGGGCAACGAGGTAGTGTACGACCTGTTCCTTGACCAGGCGTGGTCGACAACTCCACTAGACACGCATAAGTACTTCCATCAGTGGGTCACTAGCCGGTATGCGGGCCTCAAATCGATCCCGGGGGAGCTATATGAGGCATGGGATCTAATGCGCACCACTGTGTACAACAACACTGACCTGGCGTCCGCAATCGCTGTGAGTAAGTCTATCTTCGAGCTTCGACCTAACATCGAGGGCCTTGTTGGGATCACCGGCCACCATCCTACCACCATTAATTACGACCCATCGGTGCTCGTGTACGCGTGGCAATTGATGCACCAAGCCGCCCACACAGAATCACAACTCTGGACCAACCCAGCCTACGAATACGACATGGTCGATGTGACGCGCCAGGTCATGGCCAATGCGTTCATTCCGTTGTACATGAATCTAGTGTCTACCTACTACAGCTCAAATTCCTCCTCAAGCGCCTTGACGGACGAAGGCGCAAAGCTGGTCTACCTACTGAAGGACCTAGACACCGTCCTTCTCACAAACCCCCACTTCCGGCTCTCGACATGGATCGACGCTGCTCGGTCTTGGTCCGGTGGCAACCAGAGCTTGTCCTCTTATCTCGAGTATAATGCGCGCAATCAGATCACGCTCTGGGGACCCCAGGGCCAGATTAATGATTACGCCTCCAAGTCCTGGGCAGGTTTGGTGTCCACGTATTACGTGCCCCGCTGGGAGATGTTCGTGCAGTATCTGAATTCAACCCCGCCTGCATCGTACAATGTCACGGAGTGGGATGCGCAACTGTTAGATTTTGGGCTTCGGTGGCAGGAACAGACGTGGAAAGCTCCCGAGCCTTCGGGAGATGCTACGAATCTCCAGGAGGTGTTGGCATATGTGCGCGGCCGGTGGCCGTCAGTCTTTGATGCCTGATTCGGTTGGGTTGTTTGTTGATAGGACTTATTTGGATTAGTAAATATACAATGACATCTTCTTTTTGTTTACAAGTTGAATTCGATGATCATAATTATGACCTTATCCCGTGTATTTGAGGTAACTGGATCGCCAACCTCGGTCTGAATGATCTCAGGAATCCTCATTGCGGATCAAACAGTTTGCTGTTGCCACTTACACAATCTCCAAACACCGACTATTAAGCGACCCAAACGATTTTCGATATGAAAACTGACAAGAGAGTTGGGGAGGGAAAGAACTGCTGGTTATGCGCCTAGTTGTCCATGGACAGGGCCGTGTCAGGGTCTGGCCCGGAATCTTCCGATGAAGTTAAATGACCCCATACCCGCTGTCTGCGCCTTGGCTATACATACAGTAAGCACGTGTGGCGTTACCGTTGAATTCTTCATTACAGGTTCGAACGTGGCTGTATTGTCCCAGTGCAACTTCTTGCTTTTCCAAATACGAGGGGTCCACTTTTGCAACTACAATATAAGCTTTTCTACCCCGACTTGTTCCTGCCGGCTTCTTATTGCAGAGCCGGGGGAGAAATGGCCGATTTTTGGCTCTTCGCCTTCTCGGGGACGATTGTTAATACCATTGTGTGCATATGATCTTGACAAGATTTTGCAGGAAAGCGCCATAAGTATCAGTGGGTGGTGTGCAGCGACACAACCGTAAACACGAGACCTGATCTGTATCTCCACATGATGATCTGATGTAAGACCACGGAAGCGCAAGAGCTCTGATCTTGACCGCAGTACTACCTTGTGGCTTTAAGTTTCTAGGCAACAGAAACCCTTCCCCAATTGAACACATAGTAGTCTTTGAGCTCTCTCTTTTCCTGTGCTCTTCCCTCTTGTTTGCGTCAAATTTGATGATCATTTTCGGGGTGGATAAAAACTTCTCTCCTCTGCAAGACCGACTTTCGTGGGCCATTCCCGGGATATTTTCAAGAAAGAAACGATGGTGCAAGTCACCTATGGATAAAGTTTGATCTCCATGCCTTTTTTTCGATTTGAGGCGGCCTCCCTTATCCCCTTTAGTAGCGTCTCCGGGCAGAACGACATGGAAGATGGTGCGAAGCTGAGGCTGTCGCGAATTAGTAAAGCCACCTAAAAAGCTAATCTCCTTCATGACTAATCTTTTGCAAATGTAAGGACTCCGCACTCGGGATTCGCCTGCCTTATGACTACTTCCTATTCCCGTCGTCACTCCCGTGGGTTGTCGTGGAGGAGAACGCGGACATTTATCGGGCTAGCGAGGGTAGTCCTCCGCATGAGCATTCGTTATTAATTGGTGAATAATTCCCCACAATCGCAATAAACTCACCTGCATTTCCCTTTTGGGAAGGTTGTTTGTTCTTCCCTCTTCCCCATACTCGTCCGCTCAGAAATGTTAAATACCGACCCCCCGACCCAGCCCCAATGACAATCTGCCTGGTCGTAAAGCTTCTCTCGACTCACAAGCTCGACTCACAACCACCATGAAATCTTCCAATCTGCTCCAATTGAGCGTCTTCGGCGCCTTGGGGGCTGCTGTGGCTGTCCAGTCGGGCGCTCCTTCCTGCGTCAATCCGCCTTCAACCCTCGCGCTGAGCGATCCGCCCTACAAGAATTTCTTCTACTCCGACTGCAATGTCGCTGCTCAGGCGGTCGTCACCAGCCCGCTGCCCGACAGCGACTTGAAGCAGATCGGTCCGCGCCTGATCTTCGCCTGGCCGGCCGGCGATAGCGGCGCCTGCGCCTACTTCGCGCCGCAGAATGCTCCCAACGG
>NW_019173427.1:0-7169 GCF_001773325.1 Penicillium arizonense | reverse complement strand
AGCCTAGGGTGACCGGCTCGACCGTGTGACTCGCTCGGCCGTGGATTACGTTGCCTGTACTTCTAACTTCTGTAGCTGAATTGCCTTATATTGGGAATATCAAGAAATGAGTCAATGTACTTGGCATTCTTCTGCTGATTTGTAAAATACGAGATATATCCGCAGTGATTTCAAAGCAAGTCTTGGCTGCCAAGCATACAGGTACCAACATGGAACCACATAGAACGGACCTCACATATAAATCCAGTCGGGTTTCCCTGAGCGCATTCAGCAGCAAAGTCAGCCTTCCCTCTGAAAGTCTTATTAGAATGTCATCTGTTAGCATACTTGGTCTTGGGGCCATGGGAACGGCCCTGGCCGCTCGGTTCCTCGAAAAGAAATACAAAGTCGCTGTATGGAATCGATCTCCAGAAAAAGCAAGCCCTTTGCTCGACAAGGGCGCAAATATTGCCCAAACAGCGGTGGACGGTATCAATGCAAGTGACCTGATCATTATCTGCCTCCTCGACAACGCCGCTGTCCAAACAACCCTCGCCGGCGCTCTTGACCAACTACAAGGCAAGACAATCGTCAACCTAACAAATGGAACACCTGACCAAGCTCGCAAGATGTCAGACCTGATCGTTGGTCACGGTGCTCGATACGTCCATGGCGGAATCATGGCTACTCCTTCCATGATTGGTTCACCTCATGCTCTGGTTCTGTACAGCGGGTCACAACAAGCATTCAAGGCCAGCGAGCCTGATATGTTGATGCTAGCTAAGTGTGTCTTTGTCAGTGAGGATGCGGGCGCTGCATCCCTGCATGACCTGGCTCTACTTAGCGGCATGTATGGTCTCTTCTCGGGCTTCCTGCATGCAACTGCCCTCGTGAGGTCGAGCACACCCGCCGTTAAGTTCATGGACCTCTTGGTTCCCTGGCTGGGAGCAATGACCGAGTACACTAAACGGATGGCAAAGCAGATTGACGAGGGAAACTATGCCAGTGAAGGATCAAATATCGCTATGCAATTGGTTGCTATCCAGAATATTATTGATACCAGTGCGGCCCAGAAAGTCTCTGCGGATTTCATTCGTCCGATGAAGCAATTTATGGAGAAGGCAGTGGCGGCTGGTCATAGCGGTGATGATATTTCTGCTTTGATTTATTTTGCGAAGCCATCATGATTTGATCCTGTAAGGTTCCTTGACCGTGGCGGATAATTGGGACCGAACAACCGCATGTCCTTGCGTATGTTAGTGATACAACGCTCGCTACACTTTGCCAGTTTGGCCATTTGTGGTGTAGTCAGTCTTTTCTTGCTGCTTATCGTATGTACAATCATGTTACGCTGCCAGAAACCCAGGGTTCGCGCCATTTTGCAACGGTTTAGGTGTTGATTCTTTGCCTGGGTTGGGACGTTTGAGTTGGGACGACGACATGGCAGGCATGGTTATTCTTGGATCGGTAATAATACATAAATTACAGATTTCGTCCATTTGAATTTAAGGTTTAAAAAAGAAACATGACTTAAAGTACGGAGTAACCATATCTGGATTTATAGGATCATGTGACTAGGGTTTGAAAGAGCATCTCTGTGTTTCTGACACGGAAGGCGATGTCGGGCACGACTATACACCAATTATGGTTAAAGTCCTCTGTGATCGTCTTCTCAAGAAGCTTCATTTATACCTTAACGAGATGGCGATTTTCCTATGGGACGAGTTTCAGGTACTTGGCTTGCCCTCTACACTACATCGGTCTCGCTTTCTGAACTACAGTAATGTTCAAATCAGATTTACCTCTATACTCTCTCTTACTCTCTCCCAGCGCCCCACCCAGAAACCCACTATACCATATTAGGCAGTCTTTCCGCCCGCCTTGCAACTACTGATGTACCTTCGATGAGTCATAATATATTATGGTAATAATCCTGGTCTTTCACATCCCCCAGATCAACTCAAAATCACGTGTTGTGATATCAGCATTTACGCCTCAGGCATATCACATTCAGAATTCATGCGCAAGTGTCAGCTAGGGTAGCGGTGAACCTTTCATCATTATTAACGATTGTGGACACCACTGAGCCGTCGGTAAATGTGTCTTATCACTATAAATGGGTGGAGGAGTACTTGATACTGGGGGTCCAGACTTAAGCAATCTCGTTCAATCGAATGGTTGAACCCAGCAATTTAGCTAGTCCAGTCGTACATTTCAACGCACTGAGATTATAAACTCGCTCTATGAAGACTCTTCTCTGGTGTATGCTCAATCAAAAATATATACCGAAACCATGGTTATGTTCGAACCCATGCGACGCCCGACTTGGCAATTCTTGCGCCAGCCAGAGCTAAGGTCCCCACTAGCATGGAGCTACCCATGAACATCTGCATGTATAGATATTCACCGTCATCTATCTGTATCAATGCCCCTGCAATCGGGTTCCCTGTCAAGACATCAATGCTGAGAATGCTCAGAACCATCCCATACCTGACGCCGGTCTTTTTGAGGTCGGCTGTCAGTGTGGTCAGCGTGACGGAGAAGATGCCTTGCACTGCGGCCGTGACAGCACCATAAACTACCGAGAATGCGTACAGTCCCCCGACGCTGTCGACTCCGGCCCAGGCATAGGCGATAATTGCACTGAGAAGGCTGAACGGGACAAGCAGATTCATCGGGCCCGTCCACATGTCCACACAAAAGCAGGGGATAATACGAGAGACAATGCCGACGGCATTCATGACCATGACCAGGTTTATGGAAGTTGACTCCGACGCGTGAAGAGTATTTGTCGCATAACTCCCGATGTAGAAGAAACCAATATACAGACCCAAGAAGACGAAGAACATGCCGATGGCAAAGAGCGAATAGGGCGCCTCCTTGAACGCCACCCATTCGACGATCGGACCACTCTTTCGCGGCGGAAGCCGCTGTTGGAGGAAAAGCAGGCTCGGAAGAAGAGAACCCAGGGTGATGAACCCGAGAGTGCGCATCGTCCAGGCAAATCCTACCCGTGGTAGAAGAGCGTTCACGATTCCAGGGAGGACCAGTCCTCCTGTAGCCGAACCAGTCGCTACAATCCCCATGGCGAGGGCTCGTCGTTTGGTGAAGTATGTTGGTACCAGAGACATGGTGGGACAGAACATGAGACCGCATCCGATGCCTTGGAGGACTCCCTGCGTGAGGAACAACTGCCAGTATTGGGTGCAGAGTGAAGTCAAAAAGATACTAACAACTTCAGCCGTTGCGCCAATCACCCAAGTGAGCTTGAAAAGCCCAGCATCGGTCGCTCTTCCAGAAAAGGTTCCGATGAAAAAGAGCAGAAAGGTCTGGACGCTACCGATCCAGGAGATATCCGAGGGCGGGCGGTGCAGGGTTTCGGTATAGTACGTCTGAAAGACGCCAAAGCTGTTGATGTACCCCCATGTGTTGCACATGACAAGATGGGCCAGCGCGACTTGGGACCAGGCCTTGAAGCCGCCGTCGGGAGGGGGGCCGGGGTCTCGTCCTGATTCTCTCATGCAGATGAAGAAGAGAGTTCGGGCTAGGACGGTTGTAGGGGTTGATTGTCTGGTGAGACCATCACTTTCGGGTCCTGTCTCGTTTTCTTGATTGACATCAATGGAACCGATTCCGTTCTCGTCGCCCTTGAAATGAGGATATATCGTATTGTCTTCGTGTTGTTGTTGGCTGGTCGGATCCGCGGACTCCTCCGCAATCCTCCTTGAATTCCCGAGGTCTTGCTCCATCATTTAATGTGTATTCCTGAAAAATTCCAGGTCACGTACATATGCTGACCTGGATCTAGATATCAGGGTAAATTGGCAGTTTCATGCAGGCCTTCACGGGAAGTGATTCGAGATGTCCGTATCGTTTCGCTTCGTTCGTTTTGAAAGAGGCCAGAAAATAAAAGCCCGAAAACAAGAGGGGAGAGAATAGTTTATATGTTGTATTAATTCAATCCAAAAGCGGAGGATTGGCGATTCAGTCCTCGCCTCGGAGAGTAACAAAACCAGAATTCCGAACAAGCTCGGAATTTCTCGGTTACCATATTCAGGTTAGTCTTCATCCACTACACTGAACAGTAATAGGTAGTGAAAGTCTCATATCAAATGTGTTTGATTAGTTCATCTTTCTTTTTGAGGAAAGTGATGGAGGTTGTTAGATCATTTTACCCAAAAAAAAATATATGAAAAATAAAAAATAAACGGAGGATTAGCCGTTTCAGTCCCTGCCCAGGAAAGTCTAACCAAACTAGGCTTCCGAACAAGCTCGGAATTGCTCGGTTACCGTATTCAGGTTAGTCTTTCTCAGCTACACTAGGTAGTGAAAGTCTCATATCAAATGTGTTTCATTAGTCCATTGTTTCCTTATGAAGAAAATGATAGAAGGAAGGGTGTTAGATCATTTTACCAAAAGAAGAAAAAAGAAAGAAAGAACAAAGATAAAGTTAGTAAAACGGGAGAAACGAAAAGCAAATGATGACTCCGTATTTGTAGTCTGAATTATAATATCTACTCTGCTTAGGGTGTTAATCATGTTGGAGATCAGGGAAACAGAGTACTTTTTAATATGTAGCCTCCTTAGAGCGATTCATGAGGTAGATTTATAATACGAGTGAGGAGCAACGGAACAAATTTGGATTGTCGAAGATTTGAAGACCGAGTGTAAACCGTCAAAGCTCTGGTAAAACACAAAAAGCTTCCTCAAAGTCTTCCGGTAGGGGCGGGGAATCTGGCAACGACCCATGGTAAGTAAAAGACTGCATGGAATATCGGGCGAGCCAGATACTACCTACTCCAGAGTATGGAATCATAAAGATCAAATGGAGACATTTCGTCAAGCAGGCCGGTAAAAATATTGTCTGATACTATAGTATTGTTGTCGGCAGTATCTCTGCAGGCGGTACTTATAAGTAAATGACTTAAAAATGCGCGAGGATAGAAGTAGAATTAATAAAGCAAGAGTATTACACGTCAGGGAAGACTCACTCTGAGGTTGTGGGGAGAGGGCTGGGAAGAGGATGAATGTAGCCCATATCTGCGTTCTTCTGTCGAACATTGTGCGATACCTTCGGCCTCGATGTGCTGCCCTCATTTGGTTCGTTCTCCTTGCTAGGGGTACTCCGTCGCCCATAGAGGCTTTTAAGAGTGCTGAGCGCCCTTATATGCATCCTAGATAAGACAAGGTTGCTGGATTCGGAATCTCCGCCTTTTCCAGGGATACCGGTCGAAAGGACATTGATCAGACTACCTTGTAACCTCCGCACTTCGGGGTCATGATTTGTATCATCCATAAGAGCCAACAAAAGAGCTGAACTAATGCCATTATGGAAAAACCCCCAAGACCTCGAAGCGTATACACTCAAAGATTGAAGTTTTATGAAAGCACGCAGACTTTCTTTGAGATTCTGCTTACACTTTTTAGCAAGCGAATCCCGAACTTCGGTATCCGGCCAAGACCGTGTGCGTGATGAGAGTGCCGGACGACAGAGCCAAGATATCGCAAATGAGACATGTAATCTAAGTGCATAATAGTGGCAGTGCTCTTGAATACTAGAACAACGATTTGTGTCTTGCAGCTCGGGGCAGGACCTAGCAAATATCTTTTCTATCTCTTCGATATTTCTAGCAATCTGTGGGAATTCCTGTGTCTTCGACAGTGAGAGACCATGGCTAGCACAATAGTTGAGGTGATACATCGCTTCTTTGTAGGATAAAACCTTATCTTCCGGTGCAACCAGTAGAGCTGGGAGGGTAGCAGGTGGTCGGTCGAAACATAGTGAAAGGATGGTATCTTGCCATATAACGGATAACCTGGGAAAGGTGTAAGAGGTAACATCCCGTCTGGGATTTTCCGGCGCCTACCAGAGATTCCGTTTCATGTTATGAGAAGGGGGCGTCGTGTGCTCGTCACAATTTTCTCTATGGAGTCCAATACTCTGGGCCAACCTTACGGTTGTTCCTAGTAATATCCAAGCCGCTTCTGGTTTGCAATCATTCCGTAATACGTTTCCAAGTATCAAGAATGTTTGGACACAAGTTCTTGTTGGCTTAAGTAGGAAATTGGCCTGGCGAAGAAATTGAAATGAATACTCGGCTATTCACGGGTGAGCAATGGTAGGACGGAAACCATTCATCCGGATCCTGTGGGGCTTACTGAAAGCTTGCGAGAGCCGGATGCGCTCCTTGTAGCTAAGATCGGAGACCTGCACACCAAAGGCCAAAATCGCGAATAGGAGACCAAGCCAATCAAAGGGCTTTCCCGTCCTGAAACCACTTTGCATGTCTCTCGTTGGCTCCTCAAGAAAAGTACACAGCTCGCGCTCGAACTCATCAATTCCAAGAACGTCCGGCATGTATGGATGCGCCTGTTGTCGATAGCATTGGAAGAATCTAGCGAATAAAGATCAGTATCTGCCACCGTGCTTCTCTATTTGTTTATCCCTAACACATCCTAGACATAGAATCGAAACCTGCGAACTTACTTTACACTATCCCGGTCATTAGTCAATTCTTCCCAGGGATTGGATGACAATGGAGGCATGAAAGGGTATGGAGAAGCCACTGCAGATCTGAGTCCGAGCATAGGTAGGAAGCATTCATTCACAGAGCTACCCCCATTTGACTGATCTTTATTTTCAAGATTTTCAGATTCCACGAAGGCAGGGATCGAGTCATCCCCCAAGAATGGAGTCGTCCTTCCCTCTCTAGTGGTTTCGTAACTTTGTTCTGCTGGTCTCCACTCACGAAGTGAAGCACCATAGGAGCATAGGTCCGTATGACCTCTCTTCTGGCATGTTGCACATGGTTGTGTTCCATCACATTTCACCTTGCGTCCCCGACACGGTTGGCAGCTGGTCTTTCCTCTTTTTGCTGGACGATGAACGCGTTCCCTGAACTCTTCAGGCGACAGAATGATTGGATTGAATTGATTTTGATTCATATTCCACCAATCCAGGCTGTGATGAGATTTTTCAATTTTTTTTTGTTAAAAGTGAATCGGGGTTTGTTGCTCGCTGTCCTCGGTGGCAATTTTCCGTAATATATTATGACTCATCGAAGGTACTTCAGTAGTTGCGAGGCGGGCGGAAAGACTGCCTAATCTGGTATAGTTGGTTTCTGGTGGGGCGCTGGGAGAGAGTAAGAGAGAGAATAGAGGTAAATCTGATTTCGAATATTACTGTACAG
>NW_019173426.1:0-7193 GCF_001773325.1 Penicillium arizonense | reverse complement strand
CCGTAGCCGATTCCACCTTTGTTTAGGTCATCCGCCGCACGGGAGTCTCGATAAACTTTCAAACCTTGTCTCCACGTCCCCACGCAATTATGGACCAGCCTCGGAAATTGAGTTTGCCTAGACCTGTCTCCCGCCGGAATTGTAGCAATCCAATGTTTCGTGATGTCAAAACATATATTGTATGATCACACTTTTGAGCTAACAGGAATACCGTGTAACGTGGCTTTATTTAAAAAGCCCATGTATTTGGCCGCGCTAAAACATAACAAACATCAAAGTGATAAGACTACTCGCGAAAAACGAGAGATCTCATTCAAGCTATCTTAGCTTAGAGGCTGAGTTCGACTGCCTAGTGTTAAGGCGTAAAAAATTAACTATAGGACCTAGCTATCAATTTTCTTTAATACCTATACATACCCGTAAAAACTTCGTTTCTAGACCGTTCTCAGATTCTGTTGCTATAGTCTGTCCCAAGGTTCCTATCCCCCCGTCTCTATCTCCGACCCGGAAGAGTCACAAGATAAGTTACTTATGCCTCTACCAGAACAACAAACCATCGAAGTATTAACATCGCCACCTTCATAGAAGCATATTCTAGACCCAACATAGGCTTAGTGAGTGACGTATAATCTTCATTATCAAGATGCTAAGATGGGACGCTAGATCTAGACCGGACATCACTGAGCAAGATATAAGATGGATGAGGATAAGCACGTTCTGATTTAATTTGAAGCCAATCAAACCTTCTTCATCCGGCCTTATATCAAATATGTCGGGCGCTAGATATGCCATCACATCACTTCTGGCTTTGAGCCTGAATATTTTGAATGCTTATGCACTCCCACTTGAGAAAGTGATGAATATCACTGTACCTGAAAATGCATTCCAGCATAAAGACCCACATCTTGTTTGCGTACCAACTCGATGGTATAGTTTTGTTCTCTTTTACCTCGTCAACTACGTTGCACATGCGGCGACCGTTAAATCCCTACCAGGCGAGGGGCTTCGCTCAACTATCTTTAGCATCGTTTCCTCTCTTTTCTTCCCTTATTACGGTATTTCAAGAGGCATCGAAGCTACCGTTCGCTGTGGTATTCTATATCGGGATAAGCTTACTAGAGCCGCTCGGTGCGGCGCATTGTGCACTGTTGTCCGCACAAACACCTGGGAACCGCGGGTCAACCAGATAGTCAAAGGCGTACCTATCCCAAAAGACAACGGGAATTACCGCTGGCAAATCTCCTCTGGCACGGACCTTCATATAATAGATTTGCAGTCAAGCTTTTGGTCTAGACGGGTTCATAGACTACACATTCTTCCACCTAAGGGATATGGCATCGCAATTCTACCACCTAATGCCGTCGTGCAATCAAATCTACTAAACGCTAATGCGAGCGACTCAACGAACAAAAAAGCCAGGCAGATGACTCTCTCATCATCATATAATATTGTTAAGGAAATAGCTGCTGCTGTTCAAATCATCTTTGCGATAGCTACATTGGTTCGCACAACCAATGGAGCCCAGATCAGTATGTTTAGCTACGCAGCTTTCGGTTGGACAGTTCTACCCTACCTGATCGTGTCTACCGTCAATATAGCTGGCAATTCGGTAACACCAGATTACCCAGCCCTCTATTTAGTCGATTCATTTGAGCTCCAGGAAGCCGAAGCAATTGCAAACAACGACAATAATGCTAGCGGTCAAATTGGTTTCGATGGAAAAGTTGGGAGACTTATACAACCTGACATCATACCGTGCACATTCGAAAAGCCAGATAATAAGCTTATCTGCACATTTTCGTCTCAAACGGCTGCTTCGCCTCAAGAATCTGACTCATCTCAGAAGACTGTTTCAATTGATCAAGATGCAAATGAGACACTGCAAATTCCAGCATGCGCTTCTTTTAGCACCAGTGGCACTCGAGGCTGGGATCAAAAAAGCATTTATTTTGTTTATTTCTTGACATGTTATATCTTTGGGGCGATTCCATACGCTGTTATCGGTTCTCTCACTCATTTTCAAGCCGGTGAAAGCACCCTAGCGCAACGAGTGCTGACCCAATTTTGGCTCGCGATGGGAATTTTAATCGGTGCATTACTCCCCCCCCTTTGTCAGCATGATTCTCCGTATACATTCTTTGTTCCACATGGAAGATTTGGAGCACTACGAAACGCAAAACATCCGGACGCTTGGCTACTCGCTTATATTGTTTTGTTTTACGCTGGACCTGCTATTGGCGGATATGCCATTGTAGGGCTGATGTTAAAACAGTACGGGACCTGTTTAAAGTACTAATTAATCAATAATGCACAGAGGGTGCTTGTCCTCAATTTATGAATGCAATATTCAATAGATACTAGACCTTTCCAAGTACCACAAATATATTTACACAATGTCCACTATCAGGTGTATTATTGAATACTCGCTTGATTTTGATTGTACATTTTTGTGCTTCAGCCAATTCCACAGCTATTTTGCTAATTTTGGGCGACTAAGCGCTCATGGTTTCGTATAGATCGTCCTCTGAGACCATTAGCACCATTCTGCAGCTTCCCGATACCCTCATACCCTACAGTCCTCGAGTTCCATCATTGGGGTCGAGATGATCTAAAACATCCTATCACCTCAGTGCATTTCGTTTACCAAAGTCACAGCTGGACAAAAACATTGATCGATGCAAGCCTCCTGGAGTTGTGGGGTGATTACATAATGTATGGTAACGAAACCGCCGGCCCCCCCCCNNCAAACCAACCCACCCCTATCCCCGCCCTCTTCCCATCCTTGAACAAACACGGCGTCAGCGTCTATAATAGAGTATATTCTGTAGATGTTAGATGTACAATAAGGAATGATGTTACATACATCCATCATACGGTGTCTTCAACTACGGTTAAACGTGATGTTCGTATTGTGATTGTATTTGAGTAGTAATTTTTAATACGTTTGTTCCTGGAAATGGTACGCTCTACTTTCTAGATTAAACTTTGAATAAATACCCGTTGGGATGGTCCAACAAGGACCTGCCATCTCAAAGCACTCAAGGCAGGCGTCAAAATCGTCACAAAGCCCACATTGTAATATGAATTACCGGGAAGAAATGATCGGATGCACACATCGCAAAAGCTTGACAATCTGTTCGAAGAAACAAAAGCACATTTCATGTCGAGCTCTGCCTTAGGTATCGGAACACTAGTCCTTTGAGAAAATTCAAGCAAGTGCTAAACGACCTTTTTGTTGCCACTCTTCTTTGCCCACCAAAAAGGACTTCGACCAAGACCATCTTCAAAGTCCATACCCTCTTGAAATTTGAGTAAGTGCTGCACCACTTCCTAATGTCCCTTTCTCACAGATGCAAAAATTGCGGTCGACTCATAGTTGTCTTTGATAGGCATCAGTGACGAGAACTAGCTCAATCATCTGGGTGTGCCCATTTATCACAAACAGCGGCGTCCGGCGGTCTTTGCCTTTCGACTCCCAATCAGCGCCCTTCTTGAGTAGCAGCTTGACGATGACCTCGTTTCCGTTCTCTGCGCTCTATATGACAGGGGCGTCCGGCCATAATTGACTTTCGGATCGATTTCAGCACCCTTCTCAAGTAGCAGCTTGACGATGGCCTTGTGCCCGTTCTCTGCGGCCCATAACAACGACGTCCAGCCATAATTGTCTTTCAGATCGATTTCAGCACCCTTCTCAAGTAGCACCTTGACGATTGGTTCGTGTCCAAAAGACAGTAGGTGGATTCCCCTTACAGTATAAACTAGAAAGAAAAATCAAGGTTTAAGAATATATCATAATATGAAATAAAACTTAACAAAAATTTGGAAAAATAATTCATGACATTATTAAGCATTTATAACAATGAGGGTGCTGTGTCAACTCAGTATGGAAAACTCCAGCACCAACTTTGCACTGCAACAGTTGATATGCAACTAAATCTAAGACCGGAGCCTAGAAGAGGCCGAATTATGTGCCCAATTCGGTCAGTTTCACATCTCGTGCACTTTTTAAACCCTACCGTACAATAGGATGTCTGCTAGGCAAGCTTAACGAATTTCGCAACCTGGCACGGCCGACCGGCACTGTCCACAACCCACAACATGTAGTATCCCGGAGGAGCTACATTACCATTCGGCGGAGCTGTTGCCCGAACATGGCTATCACCCGAATGATAGTCAAATTTGAGGCCAACGTAGCGTTGATCGAAATCGTACGCATGGGTACAAGACCCATTACGGATTAGCGCAACGCGAGTAATGCTGGCAGGATTGGAGACTGTGACCTCGAAGCTTTGGCCATATGCTGTTGACTTTGGTGCGCTGGATATTATAGGACGTGTACCAACTGCATAGTTGGGTTCAAAGAGCTCAATTCGTTTGACGCCATGAAGGTTTGGGTCACCCATTTGCCGATTGATATTTCCACCACAAGTCAATACTGTTCCGGTTGGCAACAGCAATGCCGCTGAGTGGTAGTTGCGGCTGTGAACTGGTAAACCAGTGTCCACCGTCCATGTGCCGAGTCCAGGCCTGTATCGACCTGCCGCCCAGTCGATGTTGGGATCATAAAGCTCAGCTGGCATACGCTGACCACCATCATGTTCCTCATCCATAACTCCACCAACAAGGCATACTTGTCCGGTAGGTAGAAGCGCAGCACAGCTATTGACGCGGTCCACTTTCTGTGCAGTTTCTACAGGCTGCCATACCGGACCAGTGGCATTCAGATCGATACGCATCGCGCTTGCGCGACCACAATGCATGACACGTGGACTATAGTTTTCTTCAGGTAGAAGAGGCAGCAGAACGCAAGGAAAGCTCCAGCCATCATATCCAGCAGCCTCTGGAATTGGCGTGCCTATATAGGCACCACTGGCAAGGTCGAAGAATGAGCTGAAATGAGGACCATCGGTAGCGGGGAGATTTCCTGTGGTGTGGCTTGCCCAGTCAACTGGCATAGCCGTCGCGAAGAAGAGTTGCCCATCGGGCAGTTGGAAGGTGCGGGCAAAAAATAAGGGACGAACTTTCGGTTCACCCTGATTTGGTAGATAGTTATTGCCGTCGTTGGCAAGCAGGGGCATCTGCGACCATTTATTGGTGTTGACATCAAAACGTTCTGGATTAGCGTTACGATGTCGTGTGTCTTCTCTACGGGCGTGGCCGAAAAGGGACAAAACGTCGCCATTGGCGAGGGTGACCGCTCCAGGGTACCAACGACCTCCACCGGATGTACCACCGCCATGAGGATTTTCGGGTAGAAGCTGAGCTGTTTCAACCCATTTGCGCTCGTGAGCATTGTACAGCCAGCAGCGTCGGTGGCCCCCAAATGCCAGTTCGTGCGGATGACCCGGACCCGGATGATCAGGTTCCCATACACTGGTTCCACCAATGATCAATAGCCGGCCATCCCCAGTAAATGCATGGCCGCAGCAGAAGACATCACTGTCTGGCGATGGAATAGAAGAGCTGACCAGCTGATGGGTCTGTACATCATAAACGCGTGTTTTGCGGAAATCCCCGTTTGGCTCTTGTTGGTCTTTCCAGTGTTCGTCTCCGCCGAACAAGACCACTTCACCATTCTCACCGCTTGGGACCAGGGCAGCATGGATGGCAAGGATCTGAGAATCAACGATATTGGGGTTCCAGGGCATATTGGGACATGGAAGCGCTCAATACCTGAGGAGCTGAACTTTAGTTAAGGACGCGGCGTTTGTTCACTCTTAAATATATAAGAATGACTTAATCTAATACATCACTGGCATTGTTCTAGTTCTGCTTCCTGATGTAACTGTGATATCACCTGCACATGAACGAGGACGATAGTCACATGCAAGGCCAAAAAGACGAAAACGGAGTGCCAAGAGTTTTCTAAAAGCACTAGAAGAGTCCAGCCATGAAGCGGCAGGCAAATGTTAATTGGTACTTCGATACTGAGAACCATATCTTCCCATCGCCCACCGCTACAGGTTATAGGAAAGAACTCCCCGAGCTATCCTCGCCGCTCAGAAATGATTCCGCAATCTAGGTATTATTAATCTCGATAGGCCTTTTACAGGTTTATCATGCTTTGTATCTCCACGTTAAAACTCAAAAGGTTTACAATATTATCCTGATGGTACATGGTTTTATCATCCTCAGAGTTTGAATTTTGTAACCCTCGCCCGAATCTGAGCTAGGCTAGAATTTCACCGTACGCCACATTTTTTATTCCACTTAGAACTAAACTTTTTCTGGCGGCGCATGCCTGTCGAAACTGAGCCTTCAAATTGTCGTCGACAACATTTGTTTCTTGCCATGCGCTGTATTCTCTCACAGCTAAATCTCGGGGCCCGTCAATTATGAGCGGATCAGCTGTCTGTCCATGTTGCGGTGGAGACGTAGCCAGCGTTGCAATGGAGTTGGTCGCCGGTGATTGCAGGTGATGCTGCCCTCCCATGAAGTTGATATTAATAAGTGGACAATTGCCTGCAGCAAGCATTTTGTTGCCTTTAGCTTGTAGACATTCCAATTTCTGCTGCTCTTAAAGGAAGAGCTCTTCACGAACAGCGTCAGGAACATCGTCTTGACGCTCCAGAATGCCACCACCTTCAACATAAGCGATCAGGCGTTTCAAATGATGTGTCCTTAGCTGATAGTGTTTTTTCCCATGTGGGTCCTGCCAGCAGTGCGGACGCATGGGAGATTGTACCCCAATTGGCGACTACCAATAGCTTCGTCGTTCAAGTACCTGGAGCACCGATTCAATGACTTCCTACTGAACTATGCTCGAGAGACCATCAAGGCTCGAGAAAAAGGTCAAACGAGAGTCCATCCGTGCCCGAATGAAAGCACGTTACTTCCTATGTTAGCCTCCATGTCGACAATAAGTGCTGTACAATGTCCTATCGCTATTACCACGGAGAGAACGGCGTCAGTTCCTGGTTTCGCTCCAGACTTCGAGATTATGAAACCCGCTCTCTCAAATACAGTTTCAACGAACAGGCAGAGTCCGTCCGTGAATATTAAGCTATCTAGTACCTGTTCTCTTGTTCTCAGTGACCCATTCGCTGGAAATATCAACCTATTCAATTCGCCTACGCTCTTTTTCGCTGACCGCTTGCATATATACTTCGAGACAAAGGAGAGTTCGGCGTTTGAATACGCATCTCAGTTTCCTGTGTACTCCATTGAACAAATCACTGTCGATCAGGCGACCA
>NW_019173425.1:0-7367 GCF_001773325.1 Penicillium arizonense | reverse complement strand
AGTAAATAACAAAAGGAAATAACAAGGAACGGGGGCAAGGAACAGATGACCTCCAATAAAGTCAGGACATTATTGGGTGCGGAGTCCTCTCGCAAATCCAGAAGGGGGAAAGCAATTTCCAACTATTGGGGTGATCGACCAAATCTCTCTCTTGCCAAAATGATCGTCCATGCGAAATAGTCTAACTAAGGCTTCTTGGCGTAGTCCTCAAGAACAGCCTCGGCGATCCGCAAGGCCATACCGTAGAAAATGGTCATGACGTGCGAGGAGACCTGAGTAGGAGGGATGGAGCCGTCAATGACACGGAGACCCTGGGTACCGTAGACCTTGGCAGTAGCGTCGACGACACCACCAAGCTCGCGGGCCATCATGGAGCAGGTAGAGACAGCGTGCCAGTTAGGACGGAAGTTCATCAGGACGTAGTCCTCCCACTCCTCAACAGTGGCATCCTGGGACAGGTTGTCGCCGGGGATGGTCTCGCCAGCGTAGTACTTCTTCATCTCACCGGCGCTGGAGAGCTCACGACCCAGCTTGGTGGCAGCTGCCTGCCCGAGAAGATCCAGCTCGTTCATGAAGAACTTGGGGTCATTGGCGTATTGCCAGAGGTAAGGGTCACTGCTGAGAATGTGGACGGAACCACGAGTGAAGGGGATAAGGTTCCAGATATCGAAGTTGATCTTGCCCTCAGTGTCGAAGAAGAGCTCGGCGAAAGCAACATCCTCATCAAGGAGCCAGTTACGGTAGTTCTCGTACTGGATCTTGAGGGCAGTCACGTTGTGGAAACCACCGCGGGCAACGGTCTCCTCAGCCCACTGGTCAAGCTTGGTGTTCAGCAGCTCAATACCCTGGGCGGCGTGGTCACCGAGAACCTCTGTGAAGTTGGCGAAGTAAGCGGCCTGACCTTGTCCAGGTGCGTTGTTGGCGCGGGAGCGAACAGTGGTAGTGGTTTGGTCTTGCATGTTGAGACCAACAGGGAGTTCGAGGATCTGCTTAACGCCGGCCTTGTCAAGGACAGACTTGGTACCAATACCGGAGTACTCGAGGATCAAAGGAGAAATGGCAGATCCGGCGGCCAACAGAACTTCCTGCTTGGCGTAGACATTGAAGTTAACAGCCTTGTTGGTACCGAAGTTCACACCAACAGCCTTAGGGCCAGAGGCGGTCTGGTTGAACAGAACCTTTCCAACCTTCTGGCCAGTCAGGATCTGCAGGTTAGGGCGCTCGTAGTTGGGAAGAAGCCATTCGCGAGCGGCATCAGCCCGGATCTGGTTCTCGTGGAGGTTGTTCGGGATCATGGAGACACCACGGGGGTGACCGCAGTGGAAATCCTTCTGGATGGGGACACCGAAAGCGGAGACGGTGTTCATGAGGGCTCGCATCAGTGGGGACCAAGGCTTGCCGTTGTCGCGAGGGCCGGCATGGACGGTACCGTTTGTTCCATGGCAGGCAGGCTCGTAGAAGTGACCAGCCTCGATCTGGGCGGCAGTGGGGGGGCGCGAGCGCTCAGCCTTCTTCATGTACTCGAACACGTTGTCCCAGTTCCAGCCTTCCATACCGAAGACCTTTTCCCATGAGTCAATCTGGACCTTGTCAGGACGGGTCCAGGAATCACCGTTGATCAAGGTTGAGCCACCAAGACCGAGACCAGACTTGATTTCTCCAGTTCGGTTGTTGATGAGGGGAACTGTGAGATAATTCTGATCCACAGTAGTTCCAAAGATCTCACCATAGGCGTTGGGGTCCTGGATGATCGGTCCATCGTTGGATTCGTAGAATCCCTTCTCAATCACGAGGACTTTGATCTTCGGGTTCTCGGTCAGCTTGGCAGCCACGGTCAGACCAGTCAAACCACCACCAGCAATCACATAGTCGTAAGTCTTTCCCTCAACCTTTTTGGGGTCGGAAAATAGGTGAGACTGGACGTCGAGCTGCTCGGCCGGGGTATAAGCCTGGACGGCAGCCATAGACAAAAGAATGGAAGTGATAATAGTAGACTTCATGATGAGGAACAATGGCCCCGGGGGTCAATGTACATAGGAATGAAAGGAAAGGAATGAGTTGGTGTTCATAAAACGACGATCGGAAGCATCAAATATATATGTTCGAAAGAATCGCGTCTTCTGTTTCGGAACTATACCAATACCGAACTTTGAATGGTTGAATAAAACCCATAGAGGGCTCCACGAGCCCGCATAAAACACGTGGGATGCTGCAATAGGAGTGAGCTATCAATCTTCAGTTCCAAAGAATGAAATAATCTACCGGCTGATCTGCATGTTCTGCACATCTTGGCAGCATGGTGCCTTGGACCGGTCAAACTATATTCATCCTAACTTTCATGCACCGGTGTCCTATCTGGGAGAAATAACAAATAACCGACCTCGTGGGTGTACCTGTGCTAATAGCAGACATTACCTTCTCTGAGTGGCGGGGCCTTCAACAGCCCAGTGAGAAATCGAATCCTTCTGCTCTCTTTCTGTGGATATCGTTAAGATGGATACGAGGAAGTGGGTCTTCCTGACCTTCTAAGGTCAGCAGTAGATTACCATGCCAATTCATACTATGCCCAGGTACGGAGTTCCAGGGATTGAACTACATTAGTCGTGTTGTATGTAAATCTCGAATCGGAGGTCTGAACTGGAACTAGGCGTGATAGTATATGGACTGTATAATTATTGATTTCAGTATATCAAGAGTAGACTTTTGAAACGCCATAGAACTGCAATTTCCTTCTGAGAACCTTGTTAACTAAAACAGCGAAGGCAACTTCTAACCTTGGAAGTCATGTAATATAATTCATGAAGCATAATTGATAAGGAATGTCCGAAAATAGACCGAAGATGAAAGTCTCGCCCATGAATGCTTCGTAATTCGAAGGTATTCTCCGGGCTAGGCCTCGATCTGGGTCTCTGTTTGTTACTAATCGGCATCGTATTTGATTGAGTTCATTTCGGCATGCCGAGAAGCACGAATGTCGTCAGAAACTCAAAACTGCATTGGCGCCAAGAGTGGAAACTCGCTTCCGGGAACCTTGTGCGCCATGTGCGCGATAAGAGACATACCCTATCAAGTTTACATTGCCTCAAACAATAGGAATAATCGTGCCAAGCCCACCAACACCTACTACCTGGTGTTGATGGGCTTGGCACGATTACAAGGGGGAATTATACGTCTAAGATGAGTGAGTGGAACGGTGGCGAATTCGTTGATTCCCATATTGTTAGGGATAGAAAAACTGTCAACCTCCTCCATCTCTTCATTCTCAAGCCTTGCCATCCCAGAGCAGAAGAGCAGAAGAAACAGATCCAATGAAGACGATTTCTCTATTTTTTGCAGCCTCCCTATTGGGGCATGCTGCCCTTGCTACAAGGCTTTATGCGGCATCGTATGCTGGTCTTGTCACCTCATTGGACCTTTCCAAGTCCAATGAGCTATCTACACTCTCCCAGACCACTGAGTGCGGTGGCAGCCCCTCTTGGTTGATGTTGGATAGTCCCAATGGTGTCTTGTACTGCCTCGACGAAGCAATCAATGCTCCCAATGGCACTATCACCACCCTGAAAACTCATCAGGATGGGACACTCACCAAGCTTGCGCAACTGAAAACCCCCGCTGGCCCTGTCATGTCTGCCATGTACTCGGCACCTGGGGTCTTGGAACGCAAGTTCCTTGCTGTGGCACACTAGTAAGTTTCGATCGAATCTCTAGAGATAGTTGCATGCCATGTGGTACGAGCTGCTGACTTTGTTCTGGCATTATAGCTCAGGATCCTCTGTCACGACGTATTCTGCGGACCCTGTCCTCGGACTTTTCAAGCATGAACAAACCTTCACATACCAGATGGCCGCTCCTGGTCCGGTCGCCGCTCGCCAAGATGCTCCCCATCCCCATGGAGTAGTTGTCGACCCCACCGGACGGTTTATCCTTGTACCCGACCTTGGAGCTGATGTCGTCCGCGTCTTCTATGTCAACCCATCGACAGGTCTTCTTGAGCAGATCGAGCCACTGGCCCTGAACCCAGGATCTGGACCCAGACATGGCGCATTTTGGACACCCCGCGGATCGAACAGCACATCTTCAGACGTCTACTTTTACCTTGTGCAGGAGCTGAGCAACGAGTTGAGTGGTTTCCGGGTCAAATATTCAGGCAACGGAATTTCCTTCCGCAAAATCTACGAGGGAGGCACTTATGGCAAGGAATCTTCTCCCGCTGGCACCAAGGCCGCAGAAATTGCAATTTCGGTAAGTCTCGGGTGTTGCACTGAGATATTGTCCAAAGT
Organism: Penicillium arizonense; assembly: GCF_001773325.1. NCBI lineage: Eukaryota > Fungi > Ascomycota > Eurotiomycetes > Eurotiales > Aspergillaceae > Penicillium > Penicillium arizonense. The sequence continues at coordinate 3,087 of NW_019173425.1, read as the reverse complement.
GATTCTTCGGCTAACATGGTCTTGCCCCAAAGCCTGAAAACAACCGTATCATCGTCTCCAACCGTCTTGATAACACATTCGGCCCGAAGGAAGACTCCTTCGCCGTGTTCCTCTGCGCTGACCCTAGTGGAAAAGAGGCCGAGAAGGTTTCCTTCCTTGGGTTGTACCCAGCCTATGGCTCCTCCCCTCGCCACTTCAGCATCGCACCTACCCAGACTATGGTTGCGGTGGCATTGGAAAGCAGCCAAAGTGTTGCCGTGGCTCAGTGGAGTAAGCGCTCCGGGGCTCCTGGAACCCTTCTCGCAGGAAAGAAGCTGGATGGAGAAATTCCGTCTGTTGTCTGGGATCTCTAAATTGCCTGTCGGGGGGCTTTTCATGGGGCCCGTTCCGTTCTGAGTTGAGTTACTGAAATTTTGTAAGAAATGCTACTTTAATGTATTTTATATTTATGGCTGGCAGCATACGTATTAGGATCTGTGTTTTGTGACAGAAATAAGTGACCAGTATTGTATGGGTAGTATGGGTACCATTGTAATTAATATTGGAACTCGCCAACTACACACCATGAAATCGATAATAGGTTTGTAGGACATGTCGACAAAAAACAATATGTACTTTTATGTGAGGTGTCTGATACCGATATTCTAAGACATTTTCCGGTAAATACGCAGAAATCTATATTTGTGTCGCTGATAAAAATTCCGGAATCGCACTAATTATATCGTAGAGAGGAGGACTAGGAATAGGTAAATTAACGATTAATCTGAAGTACCTAAGAGATATTCTAACACGATCCAGCACCATGCAACCATTATAACTGCAATACGCAACTTGAAGGCAAATGGCAACGACTGGCCCCGGCGAGGCACTAGGCTTCAAGTGCTATCCTTGTTATAGTAGTAACATGTGGATACCTCAAGCAGTAATAGCAAATCGTGACAGGATGTTAGCATCCAAAGGGGGGTGTCTGTATCAGTCCCCTAGATAAATCACAGACATGAATTTACGACAGAATATAAAACAAGGATATCAATTGAGGCTTATGATAAGCCCGTCTTGGATCAATGATGACTGTGTCAAAGCTTGCTAGTATAAGTCGCTGTCTGCGGTATGCCAAACTTGGAAAGATCCTCTGTACTCTTCCCATCAACAGCCAACTCCGCCAGAACACGACCGAAGGCCAGTGCGAATTTGAAAGCATGAGCAGCTCCAAGGCCAACGATTATATCCCGATGCTTTTCCAGGGGACTGATAACGAACTGTCGATCTGGCGTAATGGTGTACCGACAAGTGACGGTTCGAAGTGGCTGGCGGCCATTGTCTGGCATGACTTTGCTCATAAATGAATTAAGCTGCTCGAGCAACTGGGGGGAGTGTACATAGGTACGCTGCTCAGGTGTCATGAACATCTCTCAGTAAACATCTCTCAGTAAACACCTATCATCATCATCGTCTGTGTTGTTTTCTTGAAAGAAGCAAAATCTGCACACAGCAGCCTCAGCTCACTCCTGCACACCACGGCCAGAGCCAGACTCCAGATCCCCATGCCCCCGACTGACGCTCCCCCGATGTCTATGCCCGGGGAAGCGGTGTCGGGCGGAAGACGCCTCACTGTGTCCGCTGCGAACACTGCGGCTATCAGCAGAGGTTCGTCCATCTTGTGAGGCAATCCCTTCTTCCTCGGCGATTTCCTGCATCCGGCGCTCATCAGCGTGCTGATTTGCGGAGCGGACAATCTTGTCCCTGTGGACGGCGATACCCCGGTCCTCGAAGACGTCACCCAGTATATCGTTGGAGGAGAGATCCGACATGCCGAGCGAGAAGTCGACGTGTTTATTGTTGTGCGTGGATTCGCCGCGGGACCGTTCTATGCCTCTGCGGAGGATGGAGTGGCGCTGTTGGACGCCGCTGCTGGAGCCGGTGTTCTCGGGAATGTTGTGGGAGCTTTTGCCGATGGGGACTTGTTCGGGTTCAGCTCCGACTGCGGCTCCTTCGTCGGGCGCGTGGTGTTGGTAGGTACATGGTGCACCCGTGGGCGGACCAGCATAAGCGACGTGGAATGGCGTGTTGACATTGTAGCCCTGGAGGTTCATGCGAGGGCCCTCGATGCCGACTTCTTGGAGCGCGATCATGAGCATGCAGAGGAACTTGTTGCGGCGCTGCAGACGCAGGCCCTCGTTCTGCCAGTTGGATTTGTAGAAGAAGACGACGTTAAGGGTCAGGGATAAGTTTTCTGTGACCTCGCGGAGCTCGTGGAGGATCATACTCTGGAAATCGCGCCTCTCGCTGCGCACGAACTCTACGAGGCGGTGGCGGAGTCGCTCCATCTGGTCGACGGTTGTGCCGTACTTGATAACAATTGGCAGGGCCTCGGCGAGAGCACCTGTGCGGCGCTGGTTGAGGATAAAAAGATTGTTGAGGACACTATTTGGTGCTTGGACGATGTGGCCCTCCATCTTCTTAAACTCGGTATATAGGAGCGCGATCTCCTTGACGAAGTAGTCGTCACCAAGGCCTGAGGCCCCGGAATTACCGTAGATGGTAACTCGGTCACCAACATCAAATGGGTGTTTAACGAAGACGAAAATGATAGACTGTAAGAACTCGGTGGCAGTTGTAGAGAACATCCATGATAGAGCGAGGATGGTAGAACCAGCAGAGGTCAGCACTCCCGCTGCGGACGTTGAGATCAGCGTGAGGAAGACAATGATAATGATAATAAAGACAAAGAACATGAAAACTTGATCCAGTTTTGACACAACAGAGTCAAGGTCCTTCAGTGATGCAGTGATAGACTTGCGCTCACGGCCAATATCCACACAGACACCTTCAAGCTCTTCCATAGAGATATCCCCATTCATATCCCGGTCAAACATGGAGAAGGCAGCCTCTGCCTCCTCATTGTCATCATAGGCCTCCTTCAGGTCCCCCGAGAAGACCGTGTCAAAGCCATCACGCGCGAACGTACGATAGAGACGGCGCGCGAGGACCTGGCAGCCCGAGGTGGTGCGCAGCAAGGCAAGAACGACCTGGTATGGATCACTGCTATTCTTCGTCTGCCGGCCGGTGAAATCCGCAAGCACGCCC
>NW_019173424.1:0-7421 GCF_001773325.1 Penicillium arizonense | reverse complement strand
TTGATTGTATGGTTGACAAGCAAGGAATTCCCCAAAGAACGGTTAGTGGGTCTATGCAGGATCTCTGCCGAGCTAGAAGATAAGACGGATATAATAGCCGACTTATGACAATCATATACGATATATGCCGACTATAATTCTTTGGCACTACGTACGATGATCACCCCCTTGGATGAGCATTATGCGTCTCGCTAAAGAGGCACCTAAGAGCTTACTAAGCACACCATATATTCAATGCCTATACTGACCTCAGAGGAAAGTGTAATCCCGAAGGCTACATGGTCCTTAGCTTATACTATGTGGAACTCGTCTTAGCATTCTTTGCAATTGGGGAGGGAGTTCCCCCTATGCTATAGTCACACCTCCCCTTAATTAGAAAAGTAGTCACGGCTCCTTTATCTATAAAGTAAAAATGATCATATATACGGTAGACTGGTCTTATCTAAGGGAACCCTGAATTAGAAGGGAGAGGAGGATCCTGGGAACATGACTCCCATCGCTCGGCAAGAATAATATTAGATGATACTGTTCTTTGCAAATAGAATAGATTAGGGGCGTTGACAATTTCGAGAGGACTACGTGTACGCTAAGACTCTAGACATCTGACTCCTAGCAGGGTAACATCTATCAGGGTAACATCTATCACTCTAGGGCAAAATACCAGACAATGTTAAAGATCGAAGGGTCACCCTGTAGGATACTTCAACCTAGAAAGTATTTAGAAGGGCTATGTAGATGCGCTAGGGCCATCCTAAAGATTGTCTGACCAAGGCTTTGTCCTGAAGATCTTTCGGTTCTGTATAAATAGGAGAATACTCAGCCTGCCTAAGCTGAGGTATAAAAACCTACGCTAGTGTCCAGTTTTGACATCTTCGTTCTCATCGCAACCATCTGTCTATCAACTGTCATTGTCTTTGATAAAACGCAGCAACCAGCCCTAAATACTCTTTCTTCCTGAATTTCACACCCAAACAAGTACAATCTTCAACAAGATGTATTTCACTGTCGCTGGACTCCTTACACTTGCTATGGCGGTGGCTGCTACGCCAGCAGCGGTTCAAGTCTCGAATAACCGCCGCTCCGCATCTGTTCCGAGCAAACAGTTGTGGCATGCCACTCCTGAGAAAGGTGTTGATTTCAACCAGTTGCAGCAAAAGTGCGGCAATCTGACTGTTTCTTGCTGCAACCAGGTCAATATTCAGAACAATGGAAACAAGGGAGTGACAAGTGGCCTAACCACCGAAGTCCTTGATGCACTTGCCGGCGTTCTCCCAGGCTATGCAAACTCTGCCTGTGCCCCAGCAAGTTCGGCGGCGGATGGTCTTATTGTGATCATCACAGATGCTCTTACTGGCCAGCGTATGTGTACAATGTGCCCAGAACAACCTATGTCATTTACTTACATTTTGAGTGAACAGCTACCACGCCTCAGAACTTTTGTACTGGCGCCACCTATGCATGCTGCCCCGGAAAAGGTGGAGAAGTAAGCAATTGCATATTCCTAGGGACCTTATTACATACTGACAGAACTCACGCAACTAGTGCAATGCTATCTCGGGTGCCCCAACCGCTAGCTCTGACTCTACCTAGGGTGCACTGCCCATGTCCATCCATGACCCATCCTCTCTCCTCTTCTAGGGCTGCAGAAGAGCTTGAATTGTTCCACTTTGTGCTGCTTTTAGCTCGTTTACAGAGGATATCAGTGGCATATTATGCCACTATCGGTCGTGTAATATCTGTTTTGTTCGGGGAATCTTTCGCTGATTTGGCCACACTTACGTGGTTGTCCACTCTTTTTATTTACCAAATTTGTGTTTGTTCTGTGCGCTCTTCCTAATAGGTTATAGTCGAAGTCGTCAGTTCAGACCAATACAGCTTTATATCTTTTATCTACACGAACAGTATATGTTGTGCCTAGTCATACGATATCCCCTCCAATGAAAGAGGTAGCTCCCGAGTCAATTCTCCATTCATTGGTGGTGAAAAATTACCACTCCAAAGACACGCCCAAACGGCAACGGAGGGGGACTCGGAAGTATCGTGGAACCCGCCATCATCATCAGCTCTTGCCGAGATAGACAGCAACGGGTCGGTGGCGAGGAAGGCCAACAAACCGACTGCTCCCGGCAAGGAGAACCGAATGAAGAGAAAACACCCAGAAATTGACACTACCAATACGGCCACGAGAGGCAATAGACAGGCAGTAAGGCCCACTGTTATTCTGCCACAAGCCCTATGGGGTATCTCTGCCTGGTATTGCCCTGCTGCGCGTAAGATGCCTGCCTGGGAAATGGCGCGGCTAGTCAATGAGCTAGTGAAATTGCAGAAACGTGCGGCTGTCTTGATCAGTGGTGCGTTTAAAAGCATTTCCACGGCTGCCCTCGACATTGAGCTTTGCTTGCTACCCATGAAGCTCCGACTACAACAGACTATCGAAGAATGCGATCCGCATTTTCACTGGACCTCAATGGGCCTGTCCCCGTTCGGCAAAGATAGCTAGGAAGCCGGCTGAACGTCGCGAAGGTGGATGGACACCCCTAGAGGCATTGGTTTGGAAGAAAGGACCGCTCAAAATGAGCAAATACAAGACAAATGGGACGGACTGTGCGGAGAAATGGGAGGAAAGAGTTGCATTTGTACTGCCACCTTCGGAGAGACGAATCTCTTGCTTCATTGAACCCTCGGAGGCTGCATTGGCAACCCATGAAACTACTCTCAAAGATAAGAGGACCAAGAAAGACACGGCTTCCTTGATATACACCGACGGCAGTGGCTTCGAAGGCCATATTGGTGCAGCTGCCGTTAACATCCATGACGGTGACACCGTCATCTCCGACCGCAGACATCTCGGCACGGAGGGCCAGTCCACGGTGTACGCTGCCGAGCTCAGCGGCATCGAAATGGCTTTGGACAGGGCCATACGCGACAACAAGGCCAACATGGTTAACGGAACAAAACGCAATACGGCTCGAGAGGTGATCATTCTCTCCGACAGCCAGGCCGCCATCCAGGCGGTCCAAAACCCACAGCGACCATCGGGCCAGTACGTTCTCAACTGCATTTATGAACATGTACGGACCATTCAGTCGCAATCAACGAACATCACCCTCCGCTGGATCCCCGCCCACGTTGGGGTGCCTGGCAATGAAGCTGCGGATAGCAGTGCAAAATACGTGGCACTCGAGGTTGCGGGAGGTGCGACCGGCGGGGGCGGTACCGGAGCGGATCAACCAACGATCCGGCTCGCTGCGGCTGCCAAGAGAATGGTCCGGGAGCGGATCCAGGACCGCTGGAAGAAGCAGTGGGAGAGCGAGAGGACCGCTCAGCCCACAAAGCGATTGGTGGAGTGGCCAAGCAAGAAGACCCTACGCTTATACGAATGACTTTCGAAACCACGGTCATCGATCATGATACAAATGCGCTCGATGCGTATTGCGCTCCGGCACTTCTTGTATAAGATCAATGAAGTGGATTCGGATAAATGCCCCTGCGGAGAGGGCTCATCCCAGACACCGAAGCACGTCTTGCTTGAATGTCAGACCTTCGGAGACCTGAGAAGACGTCTATTTGACCAGCTACACAAAGCTGGAGTGAAAGGACTAGACTATGACACTATTGTGTCAGACCCGCTGGCAACCCGCTACGTTGCCCAATTTATGCATCGAACCGGCCTTCTTGCTCAGTTTCAACATGCTGATCAGGAAGAGTCCGAGGATGAAGCTGAAGACCTGAACCTAGAGGTTATGGAGCAGAGTCCCGAAGACGCTGGGTACTCACCACCGCTTGCCACCACGTTTAAGGAGAGAGCCTCACTCAGCTATTCGAATACACGCTGCCTGACTGCACTGAACAACGATAATCAGCAATCGAGGCTGAAGTGAGGATGTCGGAGAACGGGGTTTGATCTTGCAGCGGTACCAGTTGGCTGGGATCTTGATGCGGAAGTGTGTACATGTCTCGTGAGAGGGAGAGGACATTGGAGAGGTGGAGGTGCATCCACGAATTCATTTTTGTATTCAATGCATCACTGGCATTGAATTTTCATTTGTACTGGGCTTTTTCGACGTATTTGCGGGCTTTTATTATGGGTTTGGCTTACATGTAATGGGCTGGTGCTTCCCCTCTTTGAGAACCAGCCTCACTTTTTGTACTGGAGCATGATCAGGCGTACGGACACGAGTTCTTGCTTCAACTGGAAAGAAGCGCCTGCATAGCCAGTACCATACTAGTTAGGCTCCAACAGGTTAATAGAACTTTGATTGATTGATTGATTGATTGATTGATTGATTGATACTAGCTTGTACGCTAGAGACCTATAAAAGCTCACATTATCCACCCGAACGGTCAATGCTGAACAAAGAGTCCCTCCTTCTTGCGAAGAAAACCCTTTCAAAGTGTTGACGTTCGATATGCCTTCCCGCACAACGGCAGCCCAAGCTCCCACCGGTACTGGTTAGGGCAGTTCCGAGTTAGACATTGCTCCCAAACGTACTCGACGACTAACTATCGCCGACCATGATGGCCCTTTGTCTGACACTCGAGGCGCAAACCTTTATACATCATTGGTACGTCCTGCCATCACTGTCCCGTGAATGCACGTATACTCAACCCGAATGTGGAATCTAGATCCCCTCCCTGATAGCGAAGACCCCGAAACAAAAGTACTGGAAGATTGTTCGTCGACAATGCTTATAGGGTTTCAAGGACGCTGATAGCGAGCGGGATGAGCTTTTAAGATTCATACAGGGACTAGAAGCAGACAACACCTAAGCGACGGCAAAGATTCGCCAGCTAAGTGACACCAATGACCAGATGGCCAAGGTTCAAACACTCGAGTTCTAGATATCCAGTCTGAAACAACATTTTGACGTCGCACAGGTTTGTTGCACGGCAGGTGATAATTTGTAGCCCGTACTACTAGAGGCCAGCGGCAAGTTCCATTCTGCGCAGAGCCAACTCGACAAGAAGATAGAGGCGGAAAAAGATAGGTTTGCATTTTCTGGCTTATCTGCTTCTGATGTGCTACAAGGGTCCTGGTCGGTCCATAACGGGCAGATGGGGTCATTTGGTACCAACTCGCTCCCTAACTATTCACTACCGAATACCCTTTCGTCGACCAACCAACAAGCGCCGGCACAATCTAACCAGCAAACTCTCTAGGCAGCCAGCCAATATATACCGCAATTTTGAAGAGAAAGTGTGTGCTATCATAGAGAAATTACGGGGTTCTTCATCTAGGCAGTCAGAACATGAATTAGCAAACACCATCATCCACGCGGTGCGCCTAGGTAGTACTTGTAACACCTAGACAAAAAATAGCCAGCCCAAAAAAACCAAGTGATCATGTCTCGCGGGTACCTATTTCACCCCTAAGCACCGACCGAAGGGTCCCCGTGTCATGTGCGCTAGAGCCACCTAGCTCTCTGCAACACACGAAGCATCAGCCTGTTGAAGAAGAATTGACTCGGGAGCTACCTCTTTCATTGGAGGGGATATCGTATGACTAGGCACAACATATACTGTTCGTGTAGATAAAAGATATAAAGCTGTATTGGTCTGAACTGACGACTTCGACTATAACCTATTAGGAAGAGCGCACAGAACAAACACAAATTTGGTAAATAAAAAGAGTGGACAACCACGTAAGTGTGGCCAAATCAGCGAAAGATTCCCCGAACAAAACAGATATTACACGACCGATAGTGGCATAATATGCCACTGATATCCTCTGTAAACGAGCTAAAAGCAGCACAAAGTGGAACAATTCAAGCTCTTCTGCAGCCCTAGAAGAGGAGAGAGGATGGGTCATGGATGGACATGGGCAGTGCACCCTAGGTAGAGTCAGAGCTAGCGGTTGGGGCACCCGAGATAGCATTGCACTAGTTGCGTGAGTTCTGTCAGTATGTAATAAGGTCCCTAGGAATATGCAATTGCTTACTTCTCCACCTTTTCCGGGGCAGCATGCATAGGTGGCGCCAGTACAAAAGTTCTGAGGCGTGGTAGCTGTTCACTCAAAATGTAAGTAAATGACATAGGTTGTTCTGGGCACATTGTACACATACGCTGGCCAGTAAGAGCATCTGTGATGATCACAATAAGACCATCCGCCGCCGAACTTGCTGGGGCACAGGCAGAGTTTGCATAGCCTGGGAGAACGCCGGCAAGTGCATCAAGGACTTCGGTGGTTAGGCCACTTGTCACTCCCTTGTTTCCATTGTTCTGAATATTGACCTGGTTGCAGCAAGAAACAGTCAGATTGCCGCACTTTTGCTGCAACTGGTTGAAATCAACACCTTTCTCAGGAGTGGCATGCCACAACTGTTTGCTCGGAACAGATGCGGAGCGGCGGTTATTCGAGACTTGAACCGCTGCTGGCGTAGCAGCCACCGCCATAGCAAGTGTAAGGAGTCCAGCGACAGTGAAATACATCTTGTTGAAGATTGTACTTGTTTGGGTGTGAAATTCAGGAAGAAAGAGTATTTAGGGCTGGTTGCTGCGTTTTATCAAAGACAATGACAGTTGATAGACAGATGGTTGCGATGAGAACGAAGATGTCAAAACTGGACACTAGCGTAGGTTTTTATACCTCAGCTTAGGCAGGCTGAGTATTCTCCTATTTATACAGAACCGAAAGATCTTCAGGACAAAGCCTTGGTCAGACAATCTTTAGGATGGCCCTAGCGCATCTACATAGCCCTTCTAAATACTTTCTAGGTTGAAGTATCCTACAGGGTGACCCTTCGATCTTTAACATTGTCTGGTATTTTGCCCTAGAGTGATAGATGTTACCCTGATAGATGTTACCCTGCTAGGAGTCAGATGTCTAGAGTCTTAGCGTACACGTAGTCCTCTCGAAATTGTCAACGCCCCTAATCTATTCTATTTGCAAAGAACAGTATCATCTAATATTATTCTTGCCGAGCGATGGGAGTCATGTTCCCAGGATCCTCCTCTCCCTTCTAATTCAGGGTTCCCTTAGATAAGACCAGTCTACCGTATATATGATCATTTTTACTTTATAGATAAAGGAGCCGTGACTACTTTTCTAATTAAGGGGAGGTGTGACTATAGCATAGGGGGAACTCCCTCCCCAATTGCAAAGAATGCTAAGACGAGTTCCACATAGTATAAGCTAAGGACCATGTAGCCTTCGGGATTACACTTTCCTCTGAGGTCAGTATAGGCATTGAATATATGGTGTGCTTAGTAAGCTCTTAGGTGCCTCTTTAGCGAGACGCATAATGCTCATCCAAGGGGGTGATCATCGTACGTAGTGCCAAAGAATTATAGTCGGCATATATCGTATATGATTGTCATAAGTCGGCTATTATATCCGTCTTATCTTCTAGCTCGGCAGAGATCCTGCATAGACCCACTAACCGTTCTTTGGGGAATTCCTTGCTTGTCAACCATACAATCAA
>NW_019173423.1:0-7447 GCF_001773325.1 Penicillium arizonense | reverse complement strand
GGCTGGCCAGAATGGGAGGAGAAAAATCTTCTCCCTTGGTTGGATGCCCATCGGGAGCTGTCGTGGAAAGCTCTCTCCGACGCATACTATGAAGAATATCAGGTGCATCGAAGCGTTGAATCTTTACGAGGGAAAAAGTACCATATTCTGCGAAAGCAGAGTCGCACTGGCGCCAAATCTTCCCAGAATCGAGGCAAACCAAAGCGAGCAAGCGCTGTGCGACGCTCTGTGGTTGATAGCGCTTCACAGTCGGGTCTTCCAGCGAAGACCCCTGCCCAAAGGAACATCGACAAATGTTTTCAAACAATTCTAGCGGCCGACCCTAACCAGCCTGACGACAGCAAAAACCCAACTCAAACGAACCCTATTTCAGGTACGAAACACTTAATCTTCTCATATTACATGCTGACCCTTTGTCACAGAATACGTGACGCCAGCACCGCTTCCGTACCGGCCTAAAAGAACACGGTCATCCTGGAGGTGGGACTATGTGCATCGTGTCTGTGCCGCCAGGAAGCTGAGATACCGGCGAACAGAGCATGCACTTTAGCAGCATTTCATCGGCTGGAGCGCTACATTGCGATGTCGAAGGAACAGTGGCCAACTATCTTGATAAACTAGTCCTGGTACATGTTACTATAATAAAGGCTGTGATCAGCAATGAAGCCTCAGCATGAGAAATATAAGCGTGGTTGCATATCATTCCATGTATTCCGTATAGAAATGAGCAATTGCCCTTCTTCGGAATGACAACAATAGTGAGGAAGTCCCAAAGTCAAAAGGTAAGGATTCGAGCATGATGGTGGTGCCCTTGGAACAGGCCCGCCTACACATTTTCATCTTTGTCATGCAAAACCAGGAGGATTTCATCGGAGTGTTATGTGGCCCGGGAAGTACTGCGGACATCGTATAAGGATCATGATACTATGAGTGTTCCCGTAGGGAGACAGGACATGGTAACAAGAGGGCTCTGGGAAAATGAACATATCTGGAATTCTTATTGGCTCAAGGTAATACGTCTGCCTGGATTTGATTGGATCGATGGTCGAAAGCAGAGTAATCTTTAGAGTGAAGCGTACGATTTGTTTTGACCCACACCCAAGTCAGGAGGAAATTAGTTTGAAACATACCGTTGAATCACGAGCGCAGCTGTCGATCATGAGCGGAACCGCAAATCATTTTGACAGCTTAGTTTGGATGAACCATGGAAACGCTCGCTCGGTGAGAGAATGCGATTGTCATGAAGGATTCAAGCCCGGGCTTCTTCCCCACTTGCTCTTTAGGTTGCTCGTGATTAAGCCCTACAGCCTAAAGGCAAGTCCAAAGAATTGACGCAGAATCACGACAGTCTCGGTCTGTTTATGTATGGGATATTGGAAAAGACCAATACTTTACTAGAAAGATTCTTCATCGCCAGAGTCTTGATCAAGCTGCGCAGGGTGATTGAAATAAAGCTTAGGGGCCGCAGGAGGGCCGGCCCACAACGTCGACTCATGCCCAGGAGCCAACCGGTCTCTCGGCTTTTAGTGCAAAAACCGGAGATATTGTTACATAAGCTCATGTGGTCTGTTCATGATTGGCATAGTTTCTACAAGCTATCCGCTAGAGATATGGGACTGGCTGATGAGGGGGTTGTGTCGGATTCAGAGAGAGTACAATCTCTACCGGAAGGTCTATGCAAGACAGAAAGACATAGCTTCTAGAACGTTCTACAGACCCGATAGACAAGGAGCAACGTGCCACTGGACAGGAGAATCACTCTCCTGTGACAGGAACCAGGAAAGCATAACCACGGATCGGGATTTAGCCTACCATTCTGTTGCCAGAATTCCGCGTGATATTCCAAATACCTCACCTGCCTGGACCGTACCTCGACCGTACCTTCTACGTAACAAAGTCCTTTTCCATCGGACACTGACAGCCGTCAAGTTTGGGCTTCTGGATCGTGTCTGGACCTTTGCAAATCCTTCATTTCTTCTCCGGACCATAAATAGAACCTCCTTGATCTACTGTCCCGTGGGTCGTCGCTGGGATCTGCATCGCACCCTGTACAGTAATATTCGAAATCAGATTTACCTCTATTCTCTCTCTTACTCTCTCCCAGCGCCCCACCAGAAACCAACTATACCAGATTAGGCAGTCTTTCCGCCCGCCTCGCAACTACTGAAGTACCTTCGATGAGTCATAATATATTACGGAAAATTGCCACCGAGGACAGCGAGCAACAAACCCCGATTCACTTTTAACAAAAAAAAATTGAAAAATCTCATCACAGCCTGGATTGGTGGAATATGAATCAAAATCAATTCAATCCAATCATTCTGTCGCCTGAAGAGTTCAGGGAACGCGTTCATCGTCCAGCAAAAAGAGGAAAGACCAGCTGCCAACCGTGTCGGGGACGCAAGGTGAAATGTGATGGAACACAACCATGTGCAACATGCCAGAAGAGAGGTCATACGGACCTATGCTCCTATGGTGCTTCACTTCGTGAGTGGAGACCAGCAGAACAAAGTTACGAAACCACTAGAGAGGGAAGGACGACTCCATTCTTGGGGGATGACTCGATCCCTGCCTTCGTGGAATCTGAAAATCTTGAAAATAAAGATCAGTCAAATGGGGGTAGCTCTGTGAATGAATGCTTCCTACCTATGCTCGGACTCAGATCTGCAGTGGCTTCTCCATACCCTTTCATGCCTCCATTGTCATCCAATCCCTGGGAAGAATTGACTAATGACCGGGATAGTGTAAAGTAAGTTCGCAGGTTTCGATTCTATGTCTAGGATGTGTTAGGGATAAACAAATAGAGAAGCACGGTGGCAGATACTGATCTTTATTCGCTAGATTCTTCCAATGCTATCGACAACAGGCGCATCCATACATGCCGGACGTTCTTGGAATTGATGAGTTCGAGCGCGAGCTGTGTACTTTTCTTGAGGAGCCAACGAGAGACATGCAAAGTGGTTTCAGGACGGGAAAGCCCTTTGATTGGCTTGGTCTCCTATTCGCGATTTTGGCCTTTGGTGTGCAGGTCTCCGATCTTAGCTACAAGGAGCGCATCCGGCTCTCGCAAGCTTTCAGTAAGCCCCACAGGATCCGGATGAATGGTTTCCGTCCTACCATTGCTCACCCGTGAATAGCCGAGTATTCATTTCAATTTCTTCGCCAGGCCAATTTCCTACTTAAGCCAACAAGAACTTGTGTCCAAACATTCTTGATACTTGGAAACGTATTACGGAATGATTGCAAACCAGAAGCGGCTTGGATATTACTAGGAACAACCGTAAGGTTGGCCCAGAGTATTGGACTCCATAGAGAAAATTGTGACGAGCACACGACGCCCCCTTCTCATAACATGAAACGGAATCTCTGGTAGGCGCCGGAAAATCCCAGACGGGATGTTACCTCTTACACCTTTCCCAGGTTATCCGTTATATGGCAAGATACCATCCTTTCACTATGTTTCGACCGACCACCTGCTACCCTCCCAGCTCTACTGGTTGCACCGGAAGATAAGGTTTTATCCTACAAAGAAGCGATGTATCACCTCAACTATTGTGCTAGCCATGGTCTCTCACTGTCGAAGACACAGGAATTCCCACAGATTGCTAGAAATATCGAAGAGATAGAAAAGATATTTGCTAGGTCCTGCCCCGAGCTGCAAGACACAAATCGTTGTTCTAGTATTCAAGAGCACTGCCACTATTATGCACTTAGATTACATGTCTCATTTGCGATATCTTGGCTCTGTCGTCCGGCACTCTCATCACGCACACGGTCTTGGCCGGATACCGAAGTTCGGGATTCGCTTGCTAAAAAGTGTAAGCAGAATCTCAAAGAAAGTCTGCGTGCTTTCATAAAACTTCAATCTTTGAGTGTATACGCTTCGAGGTCTTGGGGGTTTTTCCATAATGGCATTAGTTCAGCTCTTTTGTTGGCTCTTATGGATGATACAAATCATGACCCCGAAGTGCGGAGGTTACAAGGTAGTCTGATCAATGTCCTTTCGACCGGTATCCCTGGAAAAGGCGGAGATTCCGAATCCAGCAACCTTGTCTTATCTAGGATGCATATAAGGGCGCTCAGCACTCTTAAAAGCCTCTATGGGCGACGGAGTACCCCTAGCAAGGAGAACGAACCAAATGAGGGCAGCACATCGAGGCCGAAGGTATCGCACAATGTTCGACAGAAGAACGCAGATATGGGCTACATTCATCCTCTTCCCAGCCCTCTCCCCACAACCTCAGAGTGAGTCTTCCCTGACGTGTAATACTCTTGCTTTATTAATTCTACTTCTATCCTCGCGCATTTTTAAGTCATTTACTTATAAGTACCGCCTGCAGAGATACTGCCGACAACAATACTATAGTATCAGACAATATTTTTACCGGCCTGCTTGACGAAATGTCTCCATTTGATCTTTATGATTCCATACTCTGGAGTAGGTAGTATCTGGCTCGCCCGATATTCCATGCAGTCTTTTACTTACCATGGGTCGTTGCCAGATTCCCCGCCCCTACCGGAAGACTTTGAGGAAGCTTTTTGTGTTTTACCAGAGCTTTGACGGTTTACACTCGGTCTTCAAATCTTCGACAATCCAAATTTGTTCCGTTGCTCCTCACTCGTATTATAAATCTACCTCATGAATCGCTCTAAGGAGGCTACATATTAAAAAGTACTCTGTTTCCCTGATCTCCAACATGATTAACACCCTAAGCAGAGTAGATATTATAATTCAGACTACAAATACGGAGTCATCATTTGCTTTTCGTTTCTCCCGTTTTACTAACTTTATCTTTGTTCTTTCTTTCTTTTTTCTTCTTTTGGTAAAATGATCTAACACCCTTCCTTCTATCATTTTCTTCATAAGGAAACAATGGACTAATGAAACACATTTGATATGAGACTTTCACTACCTAGTGTAGCTGAGAAAGACTAACCTGAATACGGTAACCGAGCAATTCCGAGCTTGTTCGGAAGCCTAGTTTGGTTAGACTTTCCTGGGCAGGGACTGAAACGGCTAATCCTCCGTTTATTTTTTATTTTTCATATATTTTTTTTTGGGTAAAATGATCTAACAACCTCCATCACTTTCCTCAAAAAGAAAGATGAACTAATCAAACACATTTGATATGAGACTTTCACTACCTATTACTGTTCAGTGTAGTGGATGAAGACTAACCTGAATATGGTAACCGAGAAATTCCGAGCTTGTTCGGAATTCTGGTTTTGTTACTCTCCGAGGCGAGGACTGAATCGCCAATCCTCCGCTTTTGGATTGAATTAATACAACATATAAACTATTCTCTCCCCTCTTGTTTTCGGGCTTTTATTTTCTGGCCTCTTTCAAAACGAACGAAGCGAAACGATACGGACATCTCGAATCACTTCCCGTGAAGGCCTGCATGAAACTGCCAATTTACCCTGATATCTAGATCCAGGTCAGCATATGTACGTGACCTGGAATTTTTCAGGAATACACATTAAATGATGGAGCAAGACCTCGGGAATTCAAGGAGGATTGCGGAGGAGTCCGCGGATCCGACCAGCCAACAACAACACGAAGACAATACGATATATCCTCATTTCAAGGGCGACGAGAACGGAATCGGTTCCATTGATGTCAATCAAGAAAACGAGACAGGACCCGAAAGTGATGGTCTCACCAGACAATCAACCCCTACAACCGTCCTAGCCCGAACTCTCTTCTTCATCTGCATGAGAGAATCAGGACGAGACCCCGGCCCCCCTCCCGACGGCGGCTTCAAGGCCTGGTCCCAAGTCGCGCTGGCCCATCTTGTCATGTGCAACACATGGGGGTACATCAACAGCTTTGGCGTCTTTCAGACGTACTATACCGAAACCCTGCACCGCCCGCCCTCGGATATCTCCTGGATCGGTAGCGTCCAGACCTTTCTGCTCTTTTTCATCGGAACCTTTTCTGGAAGAGCGACCGATGCTGGGCTTTTCAAGCTCACTTGGGTGATTGGCGCAACGGCTGAAGTTGTTAGTATCTTTTTGACTTCACTCTGCACCCAATACTGGCAGTTGTTCCTCACGCAGGGAGTCCTCCAAGGCATCGGATGCGGTCTCATGTTCTGTCCCACCATGTCTCTGGTACCAACATACTTCACCAAACGACGAGCCCTCGCCATGGGGATTGTAGCGACTGGTTCGGCTACAGGAGGACTGGTCCTCCCTGGAATCGTGAACGCTCTTCTACCACGGGTAGGATTTGCCTGGACGATGCGCACTCTCGGGTTCATCACCCTGGGTTCTCTTCTTCCGAGCCTGCTTTTCCTCCAACAGCGGCTTCCGCCGCGAAAGAGTGGTCCGATCGTCGAATGGGTGGCGTTCAAGGAGGCGCCCTATTCGCTCTTTGCCATCGGCATGTTCTTCGTCTTCTTGGGTCTGTATATTGGTTTCTTCTACATCGGGAGTTATGCGACAAATACTCTTCACGCGTCGGAGTCAACTTCCATAAACCTGGTCATGGTCATGAATGCCGTCGGCATTGTCTCTCGTATTATCCCCTGCTTTTGTGTGGACATGTGGACGGGCCCGATGAATCTGCTTGTCCCGTTCAGCCTTCTCAGTGCAATTATCGCCTATGCCTGGGCCGGAGTCGACAGCGTCGGGGGACTGTACGCATTCTCGGTAGTTTATGGTGCTGTCACGGCCGCAGTGCAAGGCATCTTCTCCGTCACGCTGACCACACTGACAGCCGACCTCAAAAAGACCGGCGTCAGGTATGGGATGGTTCTGAGCATTCTCAGCATTGATGTCTTGACAGGGAACCCGATTGCAGGGGCATTGATACAGATAGATGACGGTGAATATCTATACATGCAGATGTTCATGGGTAGCTCCATGCTAGTGGGGACCTTAGCTCTGGCTGGCGCAAGAATTGCCAAGTCGGGCGTCGCATGGGTTCGAACATAACCATGGTTTCGGTATATATTTTTGATTGAGCATACACCAGAGAAGAGTCTTCATAGAGCGAGTTTATAATCTCAGTGCGTTGAAATGTACGACTGGACTAGCTAAATTGCTGGGTTCAACCATTCGATTGAACGAGATTGCTTAAGTCTGGACCCCCAGTATCAAGTACTCCTCCACCCATTTATAGTGATAAGACACATTTACCGACGGCTCAGTGGTGTCCACAATCGTTAATAATGATGAAAGGTTCACCGCTACCCTAGCTGACACTTGCGCATGAATTCTGAATGTGATATGCCTGAGGCGTAAATGCTGATATCACAACACGTGATTTTGAGTTGATCTGGGGGATGTGAAAGACCAGGATTATTACCATAATATATTATGACTCATCGAAGGTACATCAGTAGTTGCAAGGCGGGCGGAAAGACTGCCTAATATGGTATAGTGGGTTTCTGGGTGGGGCGCTGGGAGAGAGTAAGAGAGAGTATAGAGGTAAATCTGATTT
>NW_019173422.1:0-7471 GCF_001773325.1 Penicillium arizonense | reverse complement strand
TCTCTCAACTGTGCCGTTGCCTAACAGGCCTTATACGGGCTAAGTCCTTTTGAGGGTATCGAGGAGCGATGCCAGATAATGCGCCGAACTAACCAATACCGGAGTATGGGTCTATTCGTAGTGTTATCAAGTTATAATCAAGTTGTACGAGTCACCAAAGGTTCTAAACAGTAGACACAAGTAACAATATATAATTGAACACGAAGAACTAAACTAGATACATAAATGAGTATCCTTATATATCCTAAGTTCTTCCTAAGTAGAATAGTAGGAAGTAGAACAGTAGAACTGCTCTACTTGTCGACCGTCGACCTTTCTACTACTCGCATAATCACGTGAGGTTATGCCCTATGTCCCTAGGTACTGCCGTTCATAGGGTCGCGCTATTCGCGAGGTAGTACTACTCGTGAGATTGCTGGTATCCTGCGATACGTTCGATAGTATCGACAAGGTCGTGGCTTTTCGTAGGACATTCTTGAGCTTGTGACGGCGCGGTCCGCAGGGCGGCCCTATCGTGTGGGTGCGTGCCAAACCGTGGTTTCTCTTGGGATAGGAGCTGTCCTGTGTAGGCAGAGTTCTTGGGACACGTAGGGATGGTTGTGCTTCCACCGGTCACTCCTGTTATTCTATATCGTGTGTCTATAGCGGAATGGTCACGGTTATCCGTGGTGCATACACGTGATGTGCTGACAGGTTTGTTGGTTGGCTCTCGATGGCCCAATTGTAAGTCGTGGCCCCATAATTGATTGGTGCCTAGTAGGTCCGTAACATCACCTCCCCCTCCTAGGAGTTTCGTCCTCGAGACTCATAAATCTGCGGTCCCCCCTTAGGTAAGTGGTGTGGTTTTTCTTTTCCAAGATAATGTGTCGTCGTTATGCCTAAACGTAAGGCTAATTTTTTCCTAGAGTGCCCTTCGAAATCGCCTTGCCCGTCAACCGTCGTTCATAACCGTCAAGCCGATTATATTAAGCTTAATAGTTTGATTACCTCAACTCCTTATAACTATTGTCGTGACGCCGGTGTTGATTGTATAATAGATCGCACTGATAAGTATTCGAAATGTGCGTCGTGCACTCGTGCTGGTCGGGTGTGTAAATGGGAGTTCCACACCAATAACGAATGGGATTTGTTGAAATCTGTAGAGCAGAAGATTGCGGAAGGCCTTTCCGAGGCTGATGACGAATTAGAACTTCTGGAGCCTAAGTTGAAATAGGTCTAGGAACGTTTGGCTAAGATTTAGCGTAAAATCAATAAAACACTGGCGCGTTATGCGCGTTTGCGAAAATAGCAGAAGTTCTTAAAGGAGCGTGGTTTCAAGATGTCGAAATATGATGCTGAACTATTGAAAATCCTTGATGAGTAACAGTCGTCCCCCGGGTAGGCTACTCCTTCTGCCCTTGATCTCGAGCAGCTTGCCGCTACTGCTGAGAATCCGAACTTCGATTAGATCTTGGCGGAGTTGGCTGACCTCCCTACGTCTTACTGGGACGGCCCGGCCTTTTCCTCTGGTGGTGTCGTTGGTGATGGTTCTGGAGGGTTACCTTCGCCTAGTGGTCATACTGTTGCACTAGCTGGTGGCAGTCCCTTAGGTTCTCGATAGGTTCCTATGTATTTTCCGAGGTATCGTACCCTTTCTATTTCACCAGATAGTGGGGTTTCCCACTGATTCGTTGTCTGTCCAGGATTTCTTCGACCTCATATTCGTTTTCGCTTTTATTAATTTGCACATTTGTAGCGGTTTTGGCGTTTTCTAGTGCTAGTTCGAGTAACGAGATATAAAACACTAAATGGAGTTTTTTTATGCTTTCCGGTAGCTTTAAGCGATAACTGACTGGTCCCAATTTTTCTTCGATCTCAAATGGCCCTAGTCGTAGGTAGTCTAGTTTGTTACTGGGTCGCTTGGTTTTGATATTGCGGCGTAAAAGATAAACCTTCTCCCCCTTCTTTAGGTCAGGTCCCTCTATGTGTTGGCGGTCGTAGTACATTTTCATCCTTAGTCTAAGGAATTCGATGTCTCTAGATAGCTATAAGTGCAGTTGTCTAAGCCCGCTGGCTAGGATCCGCGATGACTCTGCTATTGGCTTTTTGCCGATTGGATCTCCTAGGATCCGTGGGTGATAACCATAATTCGCGAAGAATGGTGTTTCCCCTGTGGTAGAGTGTACGGCGTTGTTATACGCTAGTTATGCCATTGGTAATAGTGATGCCTAGTTATCTTGCTAGTAATTTATATAGCACCTCAAGTACTGCTTGATAGTTTGGTTCACTCTCTCCGTTTGTCCGTTTGTTTGTGGATAGTAGGCAGTGGAGAGTCTTAACTTAATGCCTATTTGGTCCGCAAACGATTGCCACATATTCGATGTGAACAATTTGTCTCGGTCGGATGTGATTCTGCTAGGTATTCCGTGGTTTGAGAACATATATTGGATGATCAAACTCGCTATCTGGCTAGCTTTAATGGTTTCTGAAGTCGGAATTATGTAGGCGTATTTGGTGAGCCTGTCGACTATAACTATGATTATATCACAATTATCCGACACTAGTAGTTTGGTGATGAAATCTATGGTGATCTATTCCCACGGTCGGGATGGTACTTCCGCTAGCTGTAATTCTCTATACGGCGTATGCCGTGCTAGTTTGTTTCTTTGATAGGTGTCGCAGTCTTTGATGTAGTAGCGTATCTTCCTTATTATGTTTGGAAAGTAGAAGTTTCTCGTGATTTGTTCCATGGTTTTCTTAACTCCTATATGCCCGTGTGTTAGTATATCGTGATGTCGACGAATAACTTCGTTTCGTAGCGTGGTAGGAACATATATCAATCCGTGAAGGTACACTAGTCCGTTGTCATTATCGGTGATCCTATTGTCTTTTGGGTTTTCTTGGATTTCTTGGATGAGACGATCCTTTGCTGTTACTTCCCGAATCTATTGTATAAACTTATCGTCTTAGAGTTCACTGGTGGCTGCCAGAATTTGCTTGTTATACGAAATGGTGCCGTCTTCGTTTTGTTTTAGTACAGCGGGTTCAGCTGTCTTGGTACTAATCTCGTAATCTAGTCTTCTGCTCAAAGCGTCTGCTTGGCTGTTGTCGGTTCCTTTGTAGTGTTCGATTTTAAAATCGTATTGTGCAAGGGTTTCAGCCTATCGCGCTTGTCGTCGTGTGAGAACCTTCGTAGTTGTGAAGAACGTGAGGTTCTTGTGGTCGCTTTTGACCGTCATAGTGTATTTTGCTCCTTCTAGATATGCTCTCTAAGTCTAGAACGCTGACACTATAGCCAATAGTTCCTTATTATGCACATCGTAGTTGAGCTCGGCGAGAATCATTTTTCTGGACTAGAATGCAACTAGTCTATATTTCCCGTCTGGTCCTGGTTGTGTTAGTCTAGCTCCTAGAGCGTAGTCTGATGCGTCGGTTTCTAGGATGATTAGTGCGTCGTAGTTGAATGTGGTAACAATCGTTTTGGCGTTGAAGAGATCCTTGAGGTCTTTGAACGATTTCTCCGCTGCTTCGTCCTATTCAAACTTCTGATCTTTCTTCGTGAGTCGGTATAGTCCTAACGCGACTCCGGCGTACCTATCGACAATTTTTCGATAGTAGTTTGCCAATCTAAGGAATTGTTGTACTTCCTTGACATTTCTCGGTGTTGGCTATTCCTTGATACTTCTGACCTTGTCTTCTTCCATTCCTAATCCTCCTAGGCTAATGCGATATCTAAGGAAGGTCGTTTCTTACACATGAAATTCACACTTGCTGAGTTTCACGGTAACCTTAGCTTCTCGGAACTTTTGTAGCACTAGCTTGTTGTGCTAGATATGTTCTTTAAGGGTGTCAGAGAACACTAGGACGTCGTCTAGGTATATAATGACGAAGATCTCGATATATTCTCTAAAGACAAAAAAGACAAAGCGTTAGAATAACGTAGGTGCGTTGGTGAGGCCGAAAGGCATAACTACGTATTCGTAGTGTCCGAATTTGGTCCTAAATGCCGTTTTCTATTCGTGGCCTACTTTGATCCTAAGTCGATTGTATACGTTGAGCATATCATACTTGGTGAACCATTTCGCGGTTCTTAGTCGATCTTACAGTTCGTGAATCAAAGGTAGTGGGTGTCGGTCCTTAATAGTGATCGAATTTAGATGTCGATAATCCACGTATAACCGAAGACTCCCGTCCTTTTTTGGTATAAAGATAATCGGATATCCTGCCGATGACTTTGATTCTCGGATATAACCTTTCTTTAGGTTCTCTACGATATACTCCTTGAGTGTTTGCGACTCCTTCTCCGATAACTAGTAGATAGGTTTGAAAGTAGGTTTAGTACCTTCTATCGTGTTGATTTCGTGGTCGAAAGGTCCATATTCTAGTAACACTCCTTCAGCTGGTGCCGTGAATATATCCTCGAACTCACGATACTCTTCTAGAAGTCGTGGTTCCTCGCTAGTTACGTTTAGCGCTTTATGCTTAACAATCATATACTGCGATAGTTCGTCGTTAGTTATATCTAGAGATTGTTCTATAGCATCTAGGGCGATCGTCTTAATCGGCTTGTTGACCACACCTTAGGGTCTCCGTGGGCCCTTCTTAGTCTTACTATTCTTCTGCTAAGCGCTCGGGGTACCGGCTGCCTTCACGCCTAGTCCCTTACGACGTGCTTCGAATTCGTTATACTCTTTTCTGCACGAGCATCTACTAAACGTGATTCTTTCCGTTTGCCAATTGATGCTAGGGTTGTGCTTCTGTAGCTATAGAATGCCTAAAACAATGTCGTAGTTTCCCAATTCGATAATGTTAAATCGAATTATTTCGGGGTGTCCCTAAATAGATATAGGTAATGAGTAAGTGGTGTGTGTTATTCCTTAGGATAGGGAGTTCCCGTCGAGTCCTAACACTAGTACAAAGTGTTCTAGAGCAATAGTGCTCACTTAATATCTTTGTACAAACCGTGGGTTCATGAAGTTGTTAGTAGCTCCTAAGTCGATAAGCGTTCGTGCGTTCCCTATGGGAAACGTAACTTCTATCTTAAGGTGGAACCCTATAGTTGCAGCCAATTGCTGTTTGACTTCTCGATGCTTATAATCGTAGATCTGTCGTCCGTTATACCAAACTCCTTGGTACCTGGTTTTCTATTGTGGCTTCTTTATCCACCGTAGTGGTCTTGGTTTAATGCCGTAATCTAGCTTGCCTAGTCCGTGAACCGTGTATGTTTCGTCGTAGCATATGATGGTGGCCATTTTGCCATGATCGGGGTGTCGTGCATATCCTTTGCAGGCGTATAGGGCGTCCTAGCAAGGGCATTCTTCCGGTTCCTTGTCTTCCTCGATTGCTCCAATAAGGTGTCGGTCTAGGTAGTCGGTCTAAATCTCCTCTATAAGTTTGGCCATATGTTTGTCGGCTTCTTTATCGCTCCTTACTTGGCGATGTTCGTTCCTAGGACTTTCGATAGGTGTTTCCGGGATCTCTTGACCCGTTACTAGGAGTGTGGATCCGGTTCCTAGGTCATAGGCGGTTCCTAGGAGCGCCTCGTTAGCTCCCGAAAGCCCTATGCCCCACTCCTAGGAATCGTGGACTATTCCTAGGGATCCGTTCTGTCGTTCCTAGGATATATGCTACGTCCACCCTTGGCTCTCGACCGTGTCCAAATCTATTTCTAGAAATTCGATCTCTTCCGCGCTGTCGTATTAGCTGAGGCCTTAGTCAGCCTCTTAGTCGGTCTATACCGATAAGAGTCGCTCGTGGAGCCTATTGCTCCATTCCTAGTCGTTTTGGGATTCTTAGGTCGCACGCAGTTCTTCGCGTGTCGCCCGTAACTACGGTCGTCTGTCGTACGACTTCTTTTGCTTATATTCCCTTGCGCGGTGTCCTAGTTTCCCGTAGGTGAAGCAAAGGTTCTTTTTCTTCCGCTCGTCTTGTTCTTCACGAGTGGCATCTAGCTCTATTGGCTTTGGTCTATATAGATCGCTGTCTCGGGCGGATCGATGATGTTCTCGTCGTCCCGAGTTATACCGGTTGAATCCGTGCGATTTGCCCTTTTTCCACTAGTCTATTTCCTATCGCTCTCGGCGTCGCTCGCTGTTACGGTTATCGATCTTAACTACGACCTTAATGAGTTGGTCTAGTGTTCCGGGTCGGTCGATACGTGCGAGTTTATCTTTGACGTCCGATTTTAGTCCGGCTTCGAAGTACGGAATATATACTCTATCTAGTAGGTCTAAGTACGAAATGATCTGTAAGAACTTAGAGGCGTACGCTAAGGCTGAATAGGTTTATCGGATGCGTTGTAGCTTGCGCTTAGCTGTCCTAGCGGCGTCGATGTCTCCGAAAGTATTCTCGAGATGTTAACGGAAATTATGGTAGTCGTTAAAAATGTCAGTCGTGGTTATAGACTATGACTCGGCCGGTTTTCCATAATAATCGCGGATATATGGTTCAAACCAATCCTATGCTTATCCTCGCAAGTAGGTTGACACAAAAATCACCTTACTTACTTCGGTAGGAAGTTTAGATTTGTTCATGTCTATATATATATCTATCTGAGTGAGGAATCCTCGAAGCTTAGTTCGGTTCCCTTCGAAACACTCAGCTTTGGGCAGTCGTGGCCCTTGGACTGCACCAGTAGGTGCCGAAGCGACGACTTAAGCGTGAAGCTGCTTAAGGTAGTCCTTTACACTATTGCTGTGTTAATTGTAGTTGCCTCTAAGCAACTCCAAGTTAGCTTTGAGCTCGCGTACAACGCGCTATAGCTCCTAAATACGGTTGTCTCTCTCGTCATCGGAATCGGGGTTAGTGGTCCTAGCCACTAGCTTCTTTCCGGAGCTAACTTGAGACATATTTGTTTGTGACTCGAAACTTGATTCGAGACGGTGTTCAATGTGTTACGCACGACTATCGGGTCGTCGCTATGTTAGAAGATTCCTAGGTTATACTTGCCTGATGCTTCTCTATCTCTAACGTCAACGATCTATCTCTCAACTGTGCCGTTGCCTAACAGGCCTTATACGGGCTAAGTCCTTTTGAGGGTATCGAGGAGCGATGCCAGATAATGCGCCGAACTAACCAATACCGGAGTATGGGTCTATTCGTAGTGTTATCAAGTTATAATCAAGTTGTACGAGTCACCAAAGGTTCTAAACAGTAGACACAAGTAACAATATATAATTGAACACGAAGAACTAAACTAGATACATAAATGAGTATCCTTATATATCCTAAGTTCTTCCTAAGTAGAATAGTAGGAAGTAGAACAGTAGAACTGCTCTACTTGTCGACCGTCGACCTTTCTACTACTCGCATAATCACGTGAGGTTATGCCCTATGTCCCTAGGTACTGCCGTTCATAGGGTCGCGCTATTCGCGAGGTAGTACTACTCGTGAGATTGCTGGTATCCTGCGATACGTTCGATAGTATCGACAAGGTCGTGGCTTTTCGTAGGACATTCTTGAGCTTGTGACGGCGCGGTCCGCAGGGCGGCCC